>NC_136980.1:32251070-32361070 GCF_032717465.1 Coenobita brevimanus
TCGGAATGGTCACCCTTCTTTTGGACAGGTTGAATGAGAACAAACTTCTAGCAAGAAGGAAAGCTGACAACAGCGAAAGAGTTTGCCTAGGCAGGGTGTAAGCACATAGGCACAGTTCTTGAGGAAAACAGAAGGGATCCCATCAGGCCCATATGCCTTGTTAGTATTGAGACAGGCTATATCAGAAAATACATAACTGGAGATGTTTTAATGTCAGCCATGAGGAAGACAGTGGGGAGAAGTGATGGAGGAATAGCACCGAAATCGTCTAAGGTGGATCTAGAGGAGAAAGTCTGAGCTAAGAGTTCTGCTCTATCAGTAGCAGAACTAGCCACAGAACATGAGAGCCGAAAAGAGGAAGGATGGATGATGAGGCAAAGTTGTTAGGAAGGTTTTTGGCAAGGTGCTAGAAGGAGCGGGAAGAATCTGAGTTGGAGAGTTAAGAGCAATTAATAAAAACGAAACTATTTTTTGCAGAACAAAGAACAGACTTGGCACGATTCCAGGCAGAAACGTAAAAGAGATGAGATTCAGGAGTGGGTTGGGTCCAGTATCTCTTGTAGGCTTTTTCCTTGTTTTGGACATCATTAGAATAAGCGTTATTAAACCAAGTTTTTTGCACAAGTCACAGGATAAGAGAAAAGAATGAATGTTTCCATTCTTGAGAAAATAACTTCCGTAATAGAGCTCTCTCTCTCTCTCTCTCTCTCTCTCTCTCTCTCTCTCTCTAATAAGCTGTCTGGACATCAATACTCCTCACTCTGCCCTATATATATATATATATATATATATATATATATATATATATATATATATCTTTATCTATCTATCTATCTGTCTATATGTGTGTGTGTGTGTGTGTGTGTGTGTGTGTGTGTGTGTGTGTGTGTGTGTGTGTATTCGGAGAAAGAGAGAGAGAGAGACAGAGTTATTGATTTGTTTGTCTGGTCTAATGGCTATAGCAGCCTCGTCAGACTAGTAGCCTTACGTAGGTCCAGTCCTTACGAGGTGACTGGAGAGCTTACGAGTATGTAATACCACCAGAGGGAATACAGTGGTGTTCTACCCTTGATTATTCTAGGCTACGGGAACCTAGCCTCTGCCCACTACACATAGAAGGGAGTGAAATAGAAATGGCTGTTAATATAGCAGCTGAACTCTCCATTGTCCTGTAACAATTACTTCTCATTATGACCACTGATGGTATGTAACAGATTCTGACATGAGTTTCATTAAATCTGATGCTACTTTAAATGTTTGTCTTTTACTAAGGCTTCTTGTTCGTATTTTTAGTTAGTTGTTTTCCGTGGAGGGGCACTAACCCTCCGCCAACCCATTTGTTGTCCCGTAGGGAACATGTGTTGGTTGGGTATAGGGGTACCACCCAGCGTTGTAATGATTTCCTGGTTTACAGGAAATCATTTGACTAGCCACTCAGTGTAGAGCTACCCTAAAAACAGACTACCACTACACTAAGTGGGTGGATGATGGGCGCCCCTACCTACCACGGCGAAGTGCTTGAAAGGGTACAACAAGGAAGAAAGGTGGCTTATTCCTTGAAAGCAGTTATAAGAAACAGGGAAGTGAGCATGGAAGTGAAAAAGTCACTGCATGACAGTATTGTGATACCAACTATACCGTATGGAAGTGAAGTTTGGACCATATTGGAGGGACAGAAGTCAAGAGTGAGAGCGGTGGAAATGAGTTGAGAGGAGCACGTGGAGCCACATGGAGAGACAAACTGACAAATGAGGAAGTGAAGGAGCGTTGCAGTGTGGATGTGGATGTGATAGGAAGCGTCAGGAGAAACACACTGAGGTGGTTTTGCCACGTGGAGAGGATGGAGCGTGAGAAACTGACGAGGAGAGTGTATGTGGGTGAGGTGGAAGGGGGGGAGGGAGGGGAAGGCCAAGGATGAGGTGGAGGGTTGGAGTAGAGAGCTATATGAGAAAGGGGTGTGTGAGCTGGGAGCAGAGCGGTGAAATGGCAGGGGACAGGGCGACATGGAGGCGATTTGTTTGTGGCCACCACTTACGGGATTAAGGCGTCTGGCAATAGATAGATAGATAGATGGATAATCTTTTACTGATTACCTAAGCCAGAGTCACATTTCAAAAGGGCTAAGTTCAAGAGTGAAGAAAAACGGTTTATTTCATCGGTTTGCCATTTTTGTCAAAACGATCATGGGCTGGAGAGAGCAAGAAATTAAGTTCTGGACTCACAAGCAGGTTTAAAATCAGTTATAACGTATTTATCTATCTGTCTATCTATATCCAGACGCCTTAAATCCAGTAAGGGGTGACCACAAGCAAATCGCCTCCAGGTCATACCGTCCCCTGCCATTTTGCTGCTCTCCCCCAACTTACACCCTTCTCTTCATATACCAATCCTCTCCATCCATCCATCTCATCCTCGGTCTCCCCCTCCCTCTCCTCCCCTCCGCCTCGCTCACATACACTCTTCTCGTTGGTCTCTTACTCTCCCTCCCCCACATGGCCAAACAACCTCACTGTATTTCTCCTGAAGCTTTCGATCACATTCACATCCACGTCAAAATGCTCCTTCACTTCCTCATTAAATATGTCAGTCTGTCTCTCCACGTAACTCCACATGCCCCTCCCAAATAACTGTTTTCCATTGCACTCACTCCTGACTTGTGTCCTTCCAACTAGGTCCAAGTTTTGCTTCCATACGTTAGAATAGGGATCACAATGCTGTCATGCAGTGACTTTTCCACACTTACCACACTGTGTCATATCACCGTTTTCAACGAATTAGCAACCTTTCCTTCCTGCTGTACCATTTCAAGCACTTCGTCCTCCAAATAGTCATCCTTACTCATCACACTACCCAGTTACTTAAATGCACTCTCATTTTCCATTTATTCACTATCCAGCCTCACTGATCATTCAGTCACTTTATTTCTCTCGAACACCACACCTATACTTCTTTCTGCGTTTATCTTTAGATTTCGTTTCTAACATACTCTCCCAAACTCATTCACCAAACCTTGCAGTTCCGCTTCGTCTTCAATTAACAATACATCATCATCTGCAAACAACAGAAGTGAATGTTTCCAAATGCTGCCCATTCTCATTGGGGCCGCTTCAACATCCACTGTCCTATCGTGTACCTACTTTATAACTCTATCCATATACAAAACAAACAATCATGGAGACATAGCACATCCCTGTTTCAATTCAACTTTCAGATAGAATAATTCATTCAGTTTACCATCCGCACGTACTGCAACCCTCGTGTCCTACTCCTTATACATACTCCTCATGGTATTCAACAGCTTCCCATTTACTGTGTATGTTTTAAATACTTTCCGCTTTCCTTGTCTATCCACTCTGTCAACTACTTCAAAACCATGAAGACATCATAAAACTTCATTTACTTTTCTAGAAACTTTTCCGATTAACGCCTTAGTACGAATATCTGACTTACACAACCTCTTTCCTTCCTGAATCCTCCCTGCTCATCTGTAATTAATTCATCTGCTGTTTCCCTAACTCTGTCAATAAGTATCCTACTATATACATTTCCTATTGTACCAAAAAGACAAATGCCCCCATAATGACCACACACTTATATTTCCCCTTCTTCGTTTGAACGGGGGGAAAATTATACCTAACTTCCAATCGTCCAGGATTCTACCTTCCTTGCAGGCCAATCTGCATCTCATCCATATCCATTCAACTACTATCTGTCTGCCACGCTTCAGCATTTCATCACACAAGCTAATTCATGAGGATTTCCCCAATTTGAGTTTCTTAATTGATTCCACTACATCCATCCTACTTAACTCTTCCTCCTCTCATCTCCCTCTTTCTTCCAGCCATTCCCCAACCATTTATACTAGCATTACTTTCGTTCTGTATGTTTAATAGCTTCCCAAATCGTTCTCTCCATCTGCCCACTTTTTCTCCCTTCTCCATTAGCAATCTGCCATTTTTATTTTTCTCTACCCTATTTTCTTTTTCACTCTGTTTTACTCTCTTAACCTCCTTCATTTTCTTTCATTGCCTCAACTATATACTCAGATTCCTTCCACTCTCTTCTTACGCTCTCTTACTAATCTTTGCACCTATCCCGTCTTCTCTACATATAATTCTCTTTTCCTTCTCTCAATTTCCTCCATGTCTCTGCTTCCCATGACTCATTATATGCTTTCTTCTCTTGCGCCACAGTTTGTCCCCCCTATTCATTCCACCATGATGTTCCTTGAACTCCCTTTCGTCTTCTTGTCACCCCACACACCACCTCACATACTGCACTATTTCTTCTGCAAATACCTTGCACACACCTTTTCCTCCTCCCACCACCTGCTCAAGATCATAATTTTCCAAATGGTCCTCCATTTTTCTCTTATATTCTTCTTTTTTTCTCTCTCTTCATCCTCCAGCAACCTTTGTACCCTCTTTGTATGATCTGCTCCTTCCTGCCCTTTTCTCTTTCTGTTCATCTGGCACGTTTGCACTTTGACTCTCACCACTACTAAGTGGTGTTTAGAGAGTCCACATCCCCAACCTCTGTAACCATTCACATCCAGCATATTTCTTATTCTTTCATCCACACACACATAATCGATTATTGCCTTCCATTCATGCAGCTCACCTCCCACCCTTCTCATCATTCACTATGTATACCTGTGGATATTTGCACCTGAAGCGAGTATCATCTATCACCAATCCCTTCACCGCCAGATGTCCACTAGTGCACTACGATTCCCATCTACTTCTGTAGGCAAACCCAATTCACCAACTACTCCATTCACCTTCACAGTTACTACTTATCCATCTATAGCTCCAGTCAAAAACACTCTCTCACTCCTCTCAAAATTTTCCATACCTGTTCCCACATTTGCCCAGAACTCATATTTCACTGGGCTTGCGCATATTGTCAGTGCACACACACACACACACACACACACACACACACACACACACACACACACACACACACACACACACACACACACACACACACACACACACACACACACAATCACCCACATTTGAATTCCTACTTTCAATCTTACCTATACAAAAACCGTAAAATGAACTGATTCTACAGCCTTATATTCTCCTTCCAACTATTTGCACACAGTACATACACCCTCCTTTGCCCTCTCATTTTCACCTAGTCTCGCACATGTACACAATACATACTCCCACTCGCACACACTCTCACCTCAGCATTGGTCTAACATATGTCCACTTTTGAACCCTCAAGCACCTGAACAGTCTCTCTGTCCCTTTCACCTTATCATTTACACTCCTCACATTCCATGTTGCCATCCTCATCATGTTCTTGCCCTGTCCTTGGTCATCACCTGTATATCCGTCCGGAGCCGAGACTTTTTTTTTTTTATAATGAATGGAGGAAGGCAAAACAAAGGAAATAAAATATGTCCATGTGCCTAAAGGCATCTTCCATTCACAAAATATTTATAACAACTGGATTTAAATTGAAGTGGATTAAATGTTTGTGGGAAACAAGTTCCAGAGAGTAGTAGTTCTAGGGATAAATGAATTTTGATAAGCAGAGGTTCTGCATTGTGGGGGAGAGAGTGTGAGTTCATGGGCGCTCCCAGCTGCCCGAGTATTTGGAGAGAAAATGTGAAGGAGAGGCACAATTGAAGCCAGTTCGTCAGAGCACTTACGTTAAAAATAAAGATAAAATAATGCTAACGAAGCAACATCTCTACGTACTGATAATGGAGGAAGGATCCTGCGTAATGGAAGGATTATTGATTAATCTAATGGCTTAATTTTGAACATTGTCCAACTACCTCAATGCAACCGCTCCACATCCACTCCACAGTGGTGAACAGTATTCGATCTGAGAACGCACATGACTTTTGTATATTGTGGTCATCTGCTCGTCAGTGAAGAACTCACGAACTCTGCACATAAGTCCCAATTTTATGGAAGCATTTTTAGCAAGGGATTTAACATAAGCTGTCCAGCTTAGATTGGGGTTTAGAGTAACACCTAGGATATCAACTGTAGTGGATATGGGAATATTGACATCATTTAAAATTATGTAAGAGTCTGAGGGATTCTTTCTGTTGGAGAAATTAATGTATTTAGTTTTCTGAGCATTAAATGAGACCAGATTTGTTTGTCCCCATTGATTAATTTTAGAAAGGTCCTGGCTCAGAGAAATTGCTGTGTTTATTTGGGAATTTATAATATCAAATTGTGTAAAGGAGATACTAAATGTGGAAGAACTATGAAGGGTCGAGTCTTCAACATAAGAATGTATTAGGTTGTGGGTGACGAATAGGAGGTCTTTTATATCAATGAGAAAGAGGGTTGGCGCCAAAACTGATTCCTGAGGTACGCCAGCATTTATGGAATGAAACTTAGAATAAATTCCATCTACCATGACCCGTATTTTTCTATTATGAAGATAAGAAATTAGAGGAACCAGTGATGCAAGGCCATAGTGTGACATCTTAGACAATAAGGGCCAGTGCCATACTCTGTCAAATCTATCTATCTATCTATAGCCCGACGCCCTAATCCAGCAAAGGGTGGCCGCAGACAAAACGCCTCCAAGTCGCTCTGTCACCCACCATTTGACTACCCTGTGTCAAATGCTTTTGATATATCAAGTGCTATTGTGTGTGTTTCACCGTGTTGGTCTACTGTTTTGTTAATCTGATGGGTAAGAAGGCAAAGAATGTCTACAGTTGAATGTTCTTGTCTAAATCTATACTGCCAATCATTGATTAATATAATGAAATCTAGATGTTTGACACTGTGTTTGTTAATTAGTGTCTCAAAAACTTAACCGAGAATGAAAGTTACTGCAATTGGTCTATAGTTTGATGGATCAGAAATTGCCCCCTTTTTTAGGAACAGGATGGATATTTGCTTCCTTCCAAGAGGCTGGAAAACTTGAGGAACTGATGCATAAGCGGAAAAATTTTGCCTGCCATTTTAGTTTGTTGTTTTAAGAGGAAGGGCACTAACTTCCTGCCAAGCCAGTTGTTGACAAGTGGGGAACATTTACGGTATGGGTTGGTTAATTGGTTACCATCCACCATATTATATGATTTATTGGCTCACAGGAATTCATTTGGCTTGTCACTTAGAGTGGAGTCACCCTGGAGTAGCCCTATATTGAGTGAATGGATGATGCCGTATTTATGATAACTAAAATATCCCATTCCAGAAAGGACGGAAGACAGGAAAGGCACTGCACTCTTCCTCTCTAACAGAAGCAAGTCCTAGGTAGGACAGGAACCCGTCGTAAGTGTATTTGTGTATCCGTGTCCTTCGACGGGATTACCAGTATAATCTTAGGAAAATGTCCTGTCCCTTTTTCGGAAAGAACAAAAGATATGGGAAAATTTTGTGCCTTCATTTCCTAGTCCTTCCTTTTATGTAACGACAGGGACATGATCCAGTGTGTGTGTGTGTGTGTGTGTGTGTGTGTGTGTGTGTGTGTGTGTGTGTGTGTGTGTGTGTGTGTGTGTGTGTGTGTGTGTGTGTGTGTGTGTGAATCCCAATCCAGATCTATTGGCGAGGAAAGTTTACTTAGATCAAATGTAAATAACTCAGTACATACAGGTCATATCTGTGCTGCCCCGATGAAAAGGAAATGTAAACACACCCGGTATTTCGAACGCTGCATAATCACGGTGAATGAGCCGCTGTTTTTAGTGAGGGAATTATGTGGGTGGATACTTATGCTATAGCCGTTCCCAGTCTCTCTCTCTCTCTCTCTCTCTCTCTCTCTCTCTCTCTCTCTCTCTCTCTCTCTCTTTCAACATTCCTTATACCAGTTGTTGTATAATTCATGAAAAGACTACGACTATCAGTTTTTCACTTCCACTTCAGTAGCATCTTTTTAATTATACAGTCAGTCAATGGAAAAAATGTTTTATCTACGAATCATTTAGCCAAAATGTGACGCCTTGACCACATGACACAAAGGAAGTTGATTCCCAAGAATGTAACGCCGAGGGAACTGCATTCCTTCTCTGCACATCCCCCAAACCAATCATGTTTACTGCTGCTCTGTTCTCTCTATTCCCATTCATCAGGCTTTCAAAATATTCTTTCCATTTGTTCCTTACTTCATCCCCATGGGTTAATAGTCTACCACCTACATCCATCACACCACCACATTTCTTTCCACTTTCACTTCTGTATCCCCACCTCTTTCCAGAATAACTTCCTATTTTCAGAGTAGTTCACATTCATTTTACTTCCTGGATCCTCATTTAGCTCATTTTTCCTCTTCACTAGTCTCTTTACATGCTTCATGCTCTCAACATATTCAGTTCTTATTTCAACTGAACCCCTGTCCTGTAACCACTTTACCCACTTCTTCCTCTTTTCCTCCGCCGCTCTCTTAACCTCCTCATCCGACTTGGCTGTACTTTTCTTCTTTGTTGTTACTCTTGCCACACCACACACCACTTTAGCATTCCTAACTAAGCAATCCCTATATGCATTCCACAGGCTGTCCAGATCCATTTCATTCCAATTCACCGATTTTAACTCCACCTCTACACTGGTCCTGTAATCATCTGCCATTCTTTGAACCTCAGCTTCTCAACTTTCAGTCTTTCTCCCTGACTGCTCCGCTCTCTCCTGATCCACCTCACTCCTCTCAGTTTGATCTTGCATACCCCAGTCATATGATCTGACAGACCTCCACATCGTCCTCTCATGGTCCTCGTATCAGCAACCATTCCCATCATCGACCTCTCTACGAGCACGTAATCAATCAGGATTCTTTCAACACTATCCGCGTTCCCACTATACCATGTATACTTATGTTCATCTCTGTGTTTGAAATACGAGTTACAAATGCATAACCTCCTCTCCTGACACATATCATTTAGTCTCTTCCCATTATCATTTTCTCCTGGTACTCCATAACAACCCTTTATGTCATCCTCAGGACCATTCCCTACTCTTCGATTCATATCCCCCATTATGCTCACTTTATAGCTCCTGGGCATTTCTCCCACTTCTTCACCCAGCTCATCCCAAAACCTCTCTCTCTTTCACTCCTGTCCTCACACGATGCATACGCTACAATCACTGCCACTTTCACTTTCTCAGACTTGAACTTGACCTACATACACCTCGAGCTGACACATTTATAGTCTCTCATTCCACTCTGCCACACCTCGTTCATCAACAAAGCAACTCCTTCCTTGCATCTTCCCCGCCCATTCATTCCTGATCTTACACATTTCACACCCTCCCACTCCTCCACTTCACACCCTTTCATCTTTGTTTCACACAGTGCCATCACGGCATATCTCGCCCTCTTGAACACGTTCACCACTTTCACCCTCTTGCTCTCCTCATTCACACCTCTCACATTCCACATGGCCACGCGAATCTGCCCATTTGGTTGGGGCCTTGGCCAGGTATTGGGCCCTCCGAGGCCCTCTGAAACGACTGCTACTACTACTATTATTACTAGTAGTAGTAGTAGTAGTAATAGTAATAATAATAGTAGTAGTAGCAACAGCAGCAGCAGCAGTAGTAGTAGTAGTAGTAGTAATACTAATAATAATATTTAATAGTAGCAACAGCAGCAGCAGTAGTAGTAGTAGTAGTAGTAATAGTAATAATAATAGTAGTAGTAGCAACAGCAGCAGCAGTAGTAGTAGTAGTAGTAGTAATAGTAATAATAATAGTAATAGTAGCAACAGCAGCAGCAGTAGTAGTAGTAGTAGTAGCAGTAGTAGCAGACAGCATGTACTGTACGTTTGTTATACTCCACCGGTCAACAGTAAGAATCATCATGAAAGTTTTGTGGTGCTCTTGATATAGTTATAGTTGCTGATTCCGAAAATCCCAACCGTTTTTTCCTGTTACGTCAAGTTTTTATGATAAATGATGAACCTTCATGTTGAAGCCCAATATAACAATATTCGCATATATTCCTGTTCTTAACACTGCTTATGCTTTTTTGCAGCTGTTGTTGTTTACTGAATCAGCTGAAATGCCAAGGCAAAGCAAAAATAGCCCCGACTGTTTCTGCTACGTCAGTGGTTCGTTCACCCCCAAGGGACAGCGATGCAACATCACGAACGATATCAAGAAGATATGTCATCGGTACTTCGGCTGTGCTCTTGCAGATTAAGACAGAAAATGGGCACTGCATGTAATTTGAACAGCTTGCTCGAATGCAATAAGAGACTGGCTGAATAAGAGAAAAAAGGCAATGCCTTTCATCGTTCCTATAATATGGAGGGAACCGAAAGATCATGCTACAGATTGTTTCTTCTGCAAGGTCAACATATCCGGATTTTCTGTTAAGAACAAACACAGGATTGCGTACCCCAGTTTGGAATCCGCTATAAGACCAGTGCTGCACAACGATGAAGATCTTCCTATTCCAATACCACCAGAAGATGGTATCGCCAGTAACAACGATGAGGACGAAGATGAAGCCCAAACTGAGTCAGATGAAGCAGCTGAGGATGCAAAGTTTTTAGCTGACAATGAAGACACACCTGAACAGATCTCTCAAGGAGAGTTTAAATAACATAGTTCGAGATTTGGGACTACCGATGGACAAAGGTGAACTTTTGGCATCTCGTTTGAAAGAAAAATGTCTCCTCAAGAAAGATGTTCGAGTACCATACTTCAGAAAACGAAATGATGATCTTTCTTCATGTTTTTCTGTTGATGGACCACATCATTTTGCAGCGACACTGATGGATTGTTCCGCTGCCTTTCACAGGAGCATGATCCTTCTCAATGGCGTTTATTCATTGATTAATCAAAGAATAACTTGAAGGCGGCATTGCTGCACAGTGGGAATATGAAACCTTCTATGCCTTCAGGACATTCATTGCACATGAAAGAGTTCTATGAAAACATTGCGGTCCTTTTAGTTGCCCTAAAATATGAAGAATACATATGGAAGTTGTGTGGAGACTTAAAAGTGATCGGTTTGCCGATGGGACTGCAATCAGGTTTCACGAAACTTATGCCTCTAGGATAGCCATGCAACTTCCAAGCACTACGTGCAGTCGACGTAGCCACCTAGACAAACATACGAGCCAGGAACTTTGAACATCGCGAAATTGCCCCTGGTTGCTCTCGGAGACATTCTTCTTCCTCCGCTTCGTATAAAGTTCGGCTTATTGAAGCAGTTCATGAAGACACTGGGAAGAAGAAACACTGAAGCATTTGGATATGTCGCAAGGAAATTCCAAGGCATCAATGAAGCTAAGCTGAAAGAAGGAATATTCGTCGGCCCACAGATAAAGGAACTTCTGAGAGACCACAACTTCAGCACCTACCTGGCCGATGTGGAACTGGCTGCCTGGATCTCATTCAAGTGGATAGATTTTTAGTAGTTTGACCTTTGAAAAAGTGCACTGAAACTCACTCTGTTATATGTCTTGCAGGAGAGTGTCTTGTTTTGTCATTTCAATTTGGATGAAAATACAATTTGTATGTGGACTGTTTGGAGACAGTGAATTTGTACGAGGAATTGACATACTTCAAAAAACTTTGAAACATCAAATATACCAAGAAAAATAAGCATATTCGTCCAGCGATAAAATTCAACCAAAATTATAGTTTCCATAAAATTTTTACGTGCTACGCTAAAATGGACTGCACATTCGTGATCGTCGTCAAAAATAGGTCTAGATATGTTATATTTTATACCTGATGAGAGAAAAAAATTTGATTATGTAGACCTGTGCTCTGTCTCAAGAGTTGCCTGTGTGTATTTCGTCGATCTCTTTGACTCTTTGCTAGTATGACCTGTTGCCTGTTTGCCTGTCTTCCTCTCTACCTACCTGCCTGTCCTCCTGCTTGTCTGTCTTCCTCTCTGTCTACCTGCCTGCCTTCCTGCTTGCCTGTCTGTTTTTTTGTCTGTCGTAGGTAAGAACGATGGAAATTTATCTTCTGACACCCAGCCTCAAAATTTTCACCTCAGACGACAGGCAGGTCCCCTATTCTCTCTCCTCATCTTGTCTGTCCACCTGTCAATCTGTCTGTTTGTTTCATTGCTTCACTGCCGTCTGTCTGTCTGCCTGTTCATCGTGGGTGAGGGCAAAGGATACTGACCGACTTTCATTGGCCTTACCACCCACACCCCTGACTATAGGTACTGTATGAGTACGTCCATTATATTTGACTGCTTGCTTCATTGTCTGCCTTCCTGTCTGCCTTAATGTCTGTCTTGGTTTCATCTATCTTGCTGTATTCATTACTACGGTATGCTGTCTTGCCTATTATCTGCCTTTTTACCATATGCTTTGCCCTGCTGTCTGCATCACTGTAATCCTTCCAATCCTACTGTTGACCCGTCTGCTTTATTACCATTGTCCCCCTGTCTGTCTGTCTATTTTATAATTGTATGCCTGCCTACCTGTCTGTCAGTTTGCCGGTCTGTCTGACTGTCTATTTTCCTATCAGTCTCACTGTCGACACTTCTGGTCGTCAGTCTGTTTGTGGCAGATGAGGGCAAAGAACACGCACCTGCCGATAGCCGGCTTTACCAGCTACGCCTCACACCATTTGGATGTGTTCTTTACATTCTTTACCTTGCTTTCACGAAACCGTGAATTGCTTAACTCCTTCACTCCGATGGCGTAGTTTTCACTTATTCTTGCTATTACTGGACGATTTTATTACAGTATGGTGAGACGTTCTGCAGTGGACGGATTAATAATGGCGCTATCTAGTCCCTTGAGTTTGAAAAGTCTGTCCTAAGGTGTGTGCAATTGTCTGGAGATGGCAGGAACAATACTGAAAGAACGCCATCAGACTGAGGGGAATAAATGGCAATATAAAACATACACAAAGATGTTCACCAAAAACATACAACAGTGTCAGGCACGTCGGTCCCAAGCTCATGTGTTTTTATTGCACAGCATTTCAGCGTGTGGGCATTCCTTTTCCAATGTTGTATGCTCGCCAGCTTTACTGTTGGCCAGTTTGCCTTTTTGTTTATATTTTTGTCAACCTGTCAGAACAAATAAGATTACTTGTATTTAATTCAATCTGAAAGGGCTAAAACAATTCATATAGGAGAGAGAGAGAGAGAGAGAGAGAGAGAGAGAGAGAGAGAGAGAGAGAGAGAGAGAGAGGCGGGAAGGTTATTGGTCCTAATCGGAGTGACGGCCCTGCCATGTACAGTGCCCAGGTTTTATTAAAAGAAGTAACAAAGGATTTCGGAACAAGTACTGCCACCAAAGTTAACAGATCGGTCATGGACGCTTCAGTGTATTAGATTACGGTAACCTAGCCTAGGGCCCTTACACCTTGGAAGCGGTAATAAAGGATTCTCTCTTTTTCTCTCTCTCTCTCTCTCTCTCTCTCTCTCTCTCCCCTGGGCATAATTTCATTTCTCTCCGTCGTTGTCTTCACTCGGCTGTCGGTGTCGCTCCCTCGTCCCCCACGTACTGTATAATACAACTCGCTTCCTGAATAATTCATCTTCGATTTCTCTCAAATCGCATTTCTTTTTCCTTTTATCTTGCCATCCTCTCGCTTTTCCATTTCGACTCTCTCTCTCTGTTATAGTCTGAGTATCGTCAGCCTTTTTTCGCTCCCCCTATTTCCATCTTTCATTTCGTATTTCCTTATGGTTCTCCCTTTCATTTCCTCCATATGTCTAACTCTTGTCCCTCCTCTCCTTTTCGCATATTTTTATCCTGATTTTGTCCATTTCTCCTGTACGTCCTGTCCAACAATTTTCCATCCGCATTTCATTCTCGTCCCTCCCTTCCCCTCTCATTCATTCTACCATTTCAAATTTCCTTATCCTTCACTCTTTCATTCATTTTCCTCTCTCTTCCATTTAGCATATCTTTTTTTTTTTTTTGTCTCCCCTCCCTTGGGGTATTTTCCTTCTTCTGTTTCGTATTTTGTCAAACTTCCATTTTTCTCTCTCACTTCTTCCATTTTCAAATCTTTTTCTCTCCTCCTCTTCTTTTTTTCAATTGCAGTATTTTCAAATCATTTTTCATTCCACTCTCTTCTACCATCCAATTAATTTGTTTAATTCTTCTTCCTTACTTCCTTTCTTTATTCCATTTTTAGTCTTCATGCTTCATCTTTTACTTTTCCTAATTCTACTCTTTTCCCGAAATTCCTCATTTCTTTTTCACATTTCATCCTTCTCTGCTTCCATTGCTTTTATTTCTTCAGTGTTTATACTTCTCCCTTTGCCGTCTTTCTGCCTCTCTGTCTTGTTTCATATCTTGTATATTTAGTTCCCTTTAATCTCACGATTTCATTCATTTTATACTTCATTATTCTTCCCTCTTCTCATCTCTTCCAGCATATCCTCCATTCGTGTACAACCCTTCTCATTTTTCTGATACCTCTCTTCAGTTTTCATCCCCATCTTTTTCTTTTTCTTTTTATATATTTGTACCCTTCTTCTACCCCCCTTCCCTAGTTCAAAGTTTTGAATTATTTCGTCATTCGCCCTTTCTTTTTCTTGCCTATTTTACTCCGCTCCTTATTCATTTCACTCTGCTGATCTACTTTCCTCTCCTCTTCCCGTTCTCTCCTACATCCACTCCACTTAGTATTTTTCATCCTTGTCTTTTCCTTCTCCCTCTCCTCTTTTTTCTTCTATTTGGTGTTTCTTCTTCCTTTTCTCTTCCCATCTTCCCACACGAAATTAAACATGTCACCCTCTGGGGCTAAATTTTTGTTGTACAGAATTGAAAAAAAAAAAAAAAAAAAAAAAAACGAGGTGCCGCGCGACGGAAGGAGTTCACAGGCCACCGGCCGGAAAAACCGTTTTTGTTGGATAACACTAATTTCACCCATACTCTATCATGTGACCTTGGGTGAGAACACTTTCCACCACTGGAAGTATGGTTGAAAGTCCTTCACAAAAAGTATTGAACATTGTCCTAATGGTGGCTACTTGCCATTCGCCCAAGACTGGCCACGAAACGTAAGGTTGCCTTGTGCACCCAGCTTTAGGTGGTGTTATGGGAGCAGAGGAGCACGTCTTGGTTGTGTGTGCTTGTGTGTGTGCATGTGTTGGTTGCGGCCAACGAGAATACAGCTGGATCGCGAGCTTTGCTTACTGATTGGCTGGCTGTACGTGGCGGTGTGTTTGGCGGGATTTTTTGTTGCGCCATCCGTCAGCCCCTACCTGAGCTCTGTTCGTAGCACGGGAAAAGGAATTATCGCTTTTTTACAGCCATCTTCTGCAACTTTTACAGAGTTTCACATGTGATTACCGGGTAACAATGTTCCGTCGTGCTGGTGATGGTGATGAAAGTTGTTCCTGGGTGCTTAGGAATTGGTGAAAACAGTGGTTCTGTGGTGAAGTCGTTCAGTAGCAATAATGGTAAATGACGCTGTGATACTTTTGAGGAAAATAGCAGCATTAGTGATGATAGTATTGAAGACCCTGTTTAGAGCCTTGGTAACGGAAGTCGATCCAGTAATCGTGATAGTGTTGGAGGTGATGGTGACAGTAGTATGAGTGTTGTAGGTGGTGGACGTGGTGATGTGAGTGAAGGTGGAGCTGCTGCTGCTACTGGCTGTGGTGGAGTTGGTGGTGATGATGGTGCAACAGGTAGTCGTCAAAAACGTGTTCCTGCTACCCACATAGAAAGAAAAGGCCTTGTTCGTGCAAAGCAGCCGGGAAAGCGAGGGAAGGATGCGGCCAAGCAGAAGAGTAATACGGGGCATGAATATGTTACCACACCAAAAAATTTGTGGATGCATGCAAAGTTGGTCTCCCATGCCCTGATGGCTGCTCTGAGAAGATAGGCGGAGAAGCAACAGACGAAATTTTTACCAGTTTCTTGGCAATTGGCAATGACAATGCCCAAAATGCTTACCTTAGTACCTTGTAGGCCTGATATGTGATGAGGCAGTGAAGAGGAAACGCAAAAATGCAGAGTTGAACCTCATGCCAGTCCACATTGTATATTACATAAAGGTGGACACCAGGATTTCAAAGTGTGCCGCTCTGCTTTCGTATCCATCCATGAGCTGGGCAAAAAGAAAATGGCCATTCTCCTGTAAAAGCACCGTGAGTCACCCAATAGGACCCCTGTGCCTGACAAACGTGAACACAATCCCTCTCCACGTGCCATCACTGGGCATAGCTTGGAGCTTGTGCACGAGCACATCCAAAGTCTACTTTTCACAGCAAGTCACTACACCCATGCCACAACCCCTCACTAATGTTACCTGGAGGCTCGCAACAGCATCACCTAGCTCTGTGTGAACTACCTGAAGTGGATTAACCAGAACAGGAATGATCAGAACAAGGTGTCAAAGTGCTTTTAAAGAACGGTGTTCACACGAAATTTCAACATCATCTTCCAGCCACCAAAGACAGATGTTTATTCAATATGTGAGAAGCTTCATTGGGAGATCAAAACCGGAAGATGCTGGTCTTGATTTTGCTGACGTTCAAGACCAGCTGGCTGCACACAGGTTGATGCTTAAGTACCACGAGACCTCCTGCATCAGGCTGAGCAGATGGAAACCTCCAGTATAACTCAGCCAGTGTTAAGATAGTGGTCAAAGACCTGCAACAAACGTTTCTTTGCCCACGGCTGCAGGCTGGTGTGGCTTACTATTAGCAGAAGTTGTGGGTCTTCTGCATTTATGACATCAGCAAGGAAGAGGTCACGATGTCTGTGTAGGACGAGGTGATAGGGTGGAATGGCTCTTACGAGGTGGCCAGCTGTGTGCTCAGGTGGCTTCAGACAAATATCAATCAGCAACACCAGGACTTCACAATTCTTCGTGTGTTCTGTGACAACTGTGCGAGCCAGACCAAAAACATCACAGTGGTTCTTATGACCCTGAGCAAGTGCATGCCAGGCGTCTCTTCAGGGCTGAGTTCATCTTTATGAAGTCTGATCACTCGTTCCTGCCCTGTGACGTATGTTTGGCCTGATTTAGAAGGTCCACTCTGCTACGTACATCTCTAGCACCAAAGTATTACATCGATGTTATAGCTTCCTCCATCAAAAGGCAGTTCCTTGTTGTGGACATGAAATGGGAGACCTTTTTGGACGTCAAAGCCATGACCAACGACATCGCAAAACATCAGACAGTTGGCTTTTTTCAGGCCTGCCGGTTGGTGGCTAACATCACTTTCACGAAGGCTATTACATCAAGAATGGCTACAACCTTGATGACACTCCAGCCAACGTCACCAATGTGTGAGTGAATGAAGGGAAGGGCGAAGTATGTACGGGAAAGGTTTTACTTGTCTTACGTGGCACTGATGGCTAAGTACCCCACTGAGCGCCTTCTGACATCACAGAAGTACAATGACCTCAGAAGTCTCGTCAGTTTTCTCGAGTCAGAGGCGCAAACTAGACTCAACAGTCTCCTTGACCGTCAGGAGGAGCTGGGGCAGACACAGGGGAGGCATGAACAAGCTGGTGAAGAGTCAGAGCCAGAGAATGACCCTGACAGCAACACTCTGGACTATGTGCCAGTTGTTTTTTGCACTAGTGTCATCAGGCACTAGTGTCTGGCCTCCCACCTCCCCACCTATGCCTCCTTCACTGACGACTATGACCTAATAATGGACAATGGCGTTTGGATTATGTCTACTGAGACCATCAGACACTAATCCCTGGTGTCTGGTGAGTGTACTAAGATTTTTTGTTTCCATAATCATTAATAATATTTTTTACCGTACTAATTTTCTGTTATTGCATTATTCACCTTCACTGATAACAAGAGCAGTACATACAGACATAGAGAGGAAGAAACAGACATAGGGAGCATGACAGATAGACAGAAAAACAGACATGAGAGGAGAGCGAGTGGAAAGTTGGGAGTTGGATTTATTGTAGCTATTTTTATTTTTAAGCCTAACTGTATGACCTTTTTTAGGGGGGAGGGGGGCTCATAGCACATTGATATTGTTTAATGGTACTTATCTTTGTTTTAATCATTGTTGTTGTTGTTTTTTTGTGTGCATATGCAATAAATTTTTGCCAGAAAACGGGTTGAAAGTTCAGCAAGAAAAAAAAAATACTATTAATTAATATCAGGTTCACAGATATAATCAAAATATTATAAGAATCGGAATCAACACTCAAAAACATTTCCTAGAAAAAAAAAGTTCTACCATCAAGATATAAAAGTTAAGGTTGCAAGAATATTGGTGAACTTTGAAATCGTTTTCTCGCGTGACCCCTCAAATCATACCTCAATTATTTTGGTGTGATGACAAAATTGTAAGAAAGAAATATCAACTTACACAAGAAACTTCAGAGGTTACAGTATTATCACAGTGGTCCTCATAGTTTGTGAATCATATTAATTTGTAAATTTAAAAAAAAATGGCTGCACAAATAATTTTTTTTGAAAATATTAATATAAATGATCGTTTACATGATCAAATACTATTCGTTTAGTATTGGTGGTGTTACTGCAAGCCTTGGGTTGTTGTACGAATTATTCATGTTGTTCATCTTCAGAACCATGTTCAGTCCTCATTGTCGGCATGGTCTCTATCAGTTAACAAGCTGAGGATGAGGTGTTAAAAAATATCCTAGAACAGACAGAACATGGCTTGAAGAAGCTGCTGCAGTTGCTAATTTTATCTTCAACACCTCTCTACCACGAAGCCAATGAAATGTTATGCATTATAAAAGTTTTTGCCATCCATCGTCAGTCACAGTTGAACACTTGTCTTTGAGGAACTAGTTGTTATTGAAGAATTATACCTAGGTGTGGAAAAGTTGTTCCTGTGTGGATGTAATTCTATCATTTGAACAATTCATGATGCTGTTAAATCAAGACACATCTGGTTGTTCTCTGAGACCGGGTGGAGAGAATTCCACAATATACTCTTGTAACTTCTGGCAGAGAGTGCGACTGTAACAAGCTGCGCTTGGAAAATGCATTGTGATAGTCCTATTGCACAGCTTCAAATTTCACAAAACCTCTCACTTTCAGCACAGTCAAATTTCGCTTTCACCCCTTTTCCTTAGACAATGCATCTCGTAATCATTTTCTGTAACTTTATCATTTAACCCTTTCGTGTGCTGATAAGTTAATAAGTTTTGTGGGACATGACGCGCCTGCTTTTCTCCCCTCCCCCCTGCCCACTGCTCACTCTAAATATGTGTATTCTCGGCTTATTTTCACCACCCTAACATATTTATTTTGCTGCAAAACCCACATATTCCTATTCATCGATGTTTGTTCTACACGATAAGCAAAAAAACACAAAAAAACACGCTATATATACGTTAGGGCCGTGTGAATAAACATTCAAGAGCATACGTTTCATTTCCCAACATCATAAGTCGAATGTTTACTGCTCAATCTCTACATGTTATATCATCATTGGAAAGAGAATTTTATTAGCTTTCGAATGCCGGAGGTCCCAGTTTGATACAAAATATGGTGTTCGAGTAATAAGCGAAAAAATAAAACCCATTTCCGACAGACAACAGATTTTTTTATTCGAGGAGCTCTAGTGAAAAACATTTCATGCACTGTCATGTTTTAATTTTATCATCCTATGCAGAATTTAATTGGCTTTCATTTGAGCTCAAACGGTGATCCTAGGCCTCATAGTTTTCGAGAAAAATGAAAAAACTACGGTGCACCCATGCCGTGTCGTTACTGTGGGGCAGTTTCCTGCCTTCCTCTAAGCTACTGCACGTAATGCACCAATTCTTTGTACACTAAATATGCACACTATATTCACATGATTCACTTTCACTATTTTTAGAGCTGAATACTCACATTTGGTGCAGGGTAGAGGCAGGGTAGTTGATTAGAAACAGTAGCATAATCTTCATTGGGCCAACGGTTGATAACGACCAGGATTGCTTCACAAACACCAAATATCCTATTGCAATCACCAAATCTAATCACAACAGTGCCTAAACACTATACACAAGCACTGCTGGTATAGTGGAATGTGTTGCATGGCCGGGATGGGAGTAAGAGTGGAAATTTGAAGGGATAGAGCCACGCAGTACCTTCCCCACTCACAGCTCATTTGGTACTACCTGTCCGCTCTCTTGCTGGTATCGGGACCCACAGTTGCCAACTCATTACTTTTGACAAGAAGCAGGGAAGCTATGACGTCTCCAAAAATGATGCCGATCAGCCAAAAACCTTTCCTCTGACGACTGTTTTTATGCTTTAATGATGCCAAAAGCGTCAACAAGTATAGTCACAGCCACACCCATTTGACGACAAATGTGTCATCATGTACGAAGGGGTTAATTGTCCTCTCTATCTTGTTATGTCCTGATTTTGAATTAATACTGTTTTCCTGCTTATTGAAAGACTTTATTGCTTGTTCATTAATATCATCTATTTTATTTATAATTTCTTTGTTTCATGCTTATTTTTGCTCTTCCTCTTCAGTATAATTTTCCTTCCCTTCATTATATTTAATCTTCCTGATCTACTGACAGTAATATATTTAGGTCTCCATATCATCGGAAGGAGATCTACTACATTCCAATAATTTGTTTTCATTTTCTTCTACTTCCTTCCATCGTTCCTTCCTTCCAAACCCTTCTTAGCTTAGTGTCATTCCTTTATTTCTTCACCAGTTCCCATCAAACTTAACACAATTGTCCCTTGAGGTAACAGCCCTAGACTTTCTTTATTTATTTTTTCTTCCTTCTGCAGGGCTGTACGGGGTCAAATGTCCAACCATGTAAACACAAATTTTGATATCCTGTGCTTTTGGTTTATCATCATGGCATTTTGCACAGAAATATGTCAGTGAACTGAAGCTGTGTGGAGATCATCTTGCATTCCCGGTATTATTATTATTATTTTTTTTTAAGAAAATGATGAAGGACTTTTTTTCTTTTTTTTTGGGGGGGGGAATGTTAGAGAAACGAAACCTTGCATAGTAGCAGACCCTTACTCGAGTCAGGTTTTTGGCAGGGTGGGATCTCTGAAGCCAGTCTTCCCCCCAAGGGGGAACCTTCGAGGGTTCTGGCCAGAGCTGTTGGCCATGACCATATTTTTATTTAATTATTCAATTAATTTTTTATCTTGAAACATGAAATTTTGCACAGTGTTAGACCTTTACTCGGACCAGGGATTAGGCAGGGCGAGAGGGACTCTCCCACGCCCACGGGGAGGGGGTAGACCGGCTCCAAAAGGGACAACATCATTATTATTATTATATTATTATTATTATTATTATTATTACTACTACTACTACTACTACTACTACTACTACTAATACTACTACAACAGCAACAACAAGAACAACAACAACTACTACTACTAATACTACTGTTATTATTTTATTACCCAGGAACCTTCATACGGACCATGGTTTTGCCAGAGTGGAACCCCCGGTGGCCGTCTATCCCAGGTAAATTATGATTTCTTTCCCTTTATACTATTTCAGGGCTGGCTGCGGCTCTCAAAGGTCTCTTTTGCCTTGTTTTGTCCTGGTCGTCAGAAGACAGGTATATGAGTGCAATTCGTGCTTTTTTTGTTACTGTAATTATTCTCATTCATCTTTCTCTTTTTGAAAAAAAAGAAAGAAAAAGAAATATATCACACTCATACCATAACCCGCACTGTTCATTTTCACAGGGAGTTATATCCCCACCACATCCCACACCTCCACTCCCCCTTCACACTGTTTTATTTTTCGATGCATTCATCCCCTCCACCTGGATATTTGAATCCTGAAACACTCGCCCTGACTATAGTGTTGTAGATATTGGACTAAAAATGGGCGTACCCATAGTCTTCAATATGCTGTTTCATCACATCATGCGGAAAACTGAGGAAAATTAAAAAAAATATTTTTTTCTTCACTGGACAGAACCCTGAAAGTTGAATGAATTACGAGCAAATTAAGAGAAATATGAAATTAGCATTAGTCGTACGTACACTTCAACGTGCATTCTTTCATACCACGGGAATAATAGGTTAGAAAATTGATGTGTTTGTGCACGTCAGGGGTCCAAGAAAACCTAATGTTGTAGTCTACAGGTTAACTAAACTTGGTGGAACGATTGAATGAGCAGCCAAGAGTTTTATTCAAAATTGGCCAAAGGTCAAGGTCACAGGGTTAGTCAAAAATTGACCTAGCACGTTCAACTAAAAGTTTTGAGCCGATTTAGACCAAATTTGGAAGGGTTGCAGGTAGGGGAAGAACAAAAGAATTCACTTTTGAAAATTATCAGTCGAAGTTCAAGGTTAATTGGCAAGGTCAAATTCGACCTGTGTGTCTGTGTTTGAAAAAAAAAAAAATGCCGAAACATTTATTAGTGGGATGACTGAGAATCAACCCAGAAGTTGACCTTTTTTTTTTTTTTTTTTTCTTCCCGCAAAAGTCACATGTCACTTCATGGTATGGACAGGATAAAAAGCTTTGGTTTTGAGAACAATCAGTCAGAGGTGAAGACAACAGGCAGGGGCTAAATGTGAGGGTCACAGGGTAAGGTCAACTCTAGCAGCTCTGATCTGAGTTAGATCAGTCTTGGCGGAATCGCTAAAGGTTAGGCAAGAATATAGTAATTCTATTTTGAGAGCAAACAAAGGTCGAGATCATAAAGCAAAGTCAAATATTCGGCTCTGAAGCTAATTAGTGGGTAATGGTGTTGCTTCTTCTTGTTCATCCTTGTTCCCTGCTTAGCTAGTTCACATTCTTTCTAGCTCTATCCTTAACTCCAATTTTCAGCTTTCTTCCGCTACCTCTCCATACTTGTTTATCCCTCTACTTATTATTATTTTTTTTTACTTATTCTGACCTTCCTCCATTCCACCAATATTGTTTTGTACTGTTTTCCTTCCAGTCGCCTCTCGGATTCTGTGTATCCATCTTTCTTCTCTCTCTCAATCCTCAGTTCCCTTTTCATTCCATTCTCCTGGTTCTTCCTTCTATTACCACGCAGTGTCCCCCCCCCCCCAGACATGTTCTTTCTCTCTCTTTCACTCCCTCTTTCTCTTTCTTACCTTAGTCACTTCTCCACTCCTCACTTCTTCCTCTTCTCTTCTCTTCTTTCTTCCATCTGTCTCTTCATCTTCACTGTCACTTCTGTACGTGCCCCATCCTCATATGACTTCTAATCCTCTCCCTGATTTTTTTCCTCCCTCCTTCTATCCCCCTTTACAGCAACATTTCTGTGTTTTCTTTCCAGTCCTGTCCCAACCCTCTCTCCTGCTTTTCTCCTTCCCTTTCCTACGTGCTTCCAAATCTCTCTCCCCCGCACCCAGCCATCGCCATGCAGCAGTTATCTATAGTGAATTTAACGGGACTGTCCCATTTATCAAACTCACGCACACTTCGTTAACTTCTCTCTCTCTCTCTCTCTCTCTCTCTCTCTCTCCAGTTTCATACCACATCCCTCCCTCCTGCCTTCCCTCTGCTTTACCGTTTTCATAAAAAATATTCATCCTCTTCACCCTCCCCATCACCTTAGCTCTACCGTTTTTCAGCTATGTAGGATATTGTTGACACTAAAGCTACAATCTTTTTATTTTTTTTATTTTTTTTAATGACAGCTTTGCAGTTAGGAGGAAAATTTATGTAAGAAGTGACGTCAGTATTACATCCTTCCATACAAATCCTCTACATGTAAATCGAAAACATCTTTACTAATCTTTTTTTTTATGCAAGAAAGAAGGAACCAAGTGTCAGGAGCCCGCAAACTGTTCCTTATAAGAAAAAAAAAAAAAACAGTACAAAAGAGAGCCAAATGCAAGATCCGCTTATCTCGAGATGCCTGGACACACTGCATTTGAAAGACTGGAGATCATGGGAAGTAGGAAATACAGACAGGGGGAGACAGTTCCAGAGTTGACCTGTTGCATACATGAAGGACAGGTAGTAACAGCTAACTCTTGCTTTAGAAAGATGGAGAGAAAAGGGATGAGAGTTTGTTGCTAGACGGGTGCTACGCACCCATTGTAGAGATGGAGGGATGCAAGCAGACACTTCAGAGGAGCAGTGACCATTGAAGTAGCGATAGAAAAGAGATAAAGATGCACCCGTGCGGCGAAGAGACAGAGGTTGATGGAAGCCAGTAAGAGGAGGAGAGTTAATGAGACAAAAAGCCTTTGACTCCACCCTGTTGAGAAAAGCTGTATGTGGGAAGCCTCCCCACACATGAGAGTTGTACTCCACAAGGGGCGAATAAAACCCGTGCATAAAGTCAACAACTGTACAGGGGTGGAGAAGGTACGGAGTCGGCTTAGCACTCCTAATCTCTTGGAAACAGATTTTACAGGAGATGTAATATGGTCTTTCCAAGATAAGTCTCGAGTGGATGAAACCCCAGGTAAGTTTAAGGATGATGAAGGATTGAGCTGGATATTATTATACGTTAGTGGGTACTCCTGTGGAAGATTTTGTGGGGATGATACGTGTAAAAACTGAGTTTTTGATGCATTAAAAACAACAAGATTATTTTTACCCCAGTCAGAGAACGAGCCAAGTCAGACATTTAGTGTGCCATAGCCTCATCCTTTGTTTGTTGAAGTAACTGCTGAGATGGATGTTGCGGGAACCGAATGGAAATGTGAAAGGTGGAATCATCAGCATAAGAGTGGATAGGGTTAGATGTACAGCTTAGAAGGTCACAGATGAATAAAAGGAGGAGATTTGGTGATAGGACAGAGCCCTGAGGAACACCACTGTTGATAAATCTAGGAGAAGAATGGATCAACAACAGCAGCTATAGAACGACCAGAAAGGAAGCTATATATGATGGCACAGATGGAAGGATAGAAACTGTAATAGGGCAGTTTGGAAATTAAAGACTTATGCCAGACTCGATCAAAAGCCTTTGAGGTGTCAAATGTAATGGCAAAGCTTTCGCCAAAGTCCCGAGAGGAGGATGACAAGGAGTCTGAAAGATAGGTGAGAAGATCGCCAGTGGAGCATCATTTATGGAACCCATACTGACAGTCAGGAAGAAGACTGTGGTAGGAAAGATGCTGGAAAATTTTTCTGTTAGGAATAGACTCAAAAACGTTTGAGACACAGGATATTAAAGCAATTAGGCGATAGTTTGCGGGTTGAGAATGGTCACCCTTCTTTGGGACTGGCTGAATGAGAGCAAACTTCCAGCAAGAAGAAAAGATACAAGTTGATGGACAAAGGCGAAAGAGTTTACCTAAGCAGGGTGTAAGCACAGAAGCACTTTTCTTGAGGACAACAGAAGGGACCCCATCACGCCCATATGCCTTGTTAGTAATGAGGCCAGTGATGGCAGAAAATACAACTGCTGAAAAAAGTTTAATGCCAGCCATGAGGAAGTCAGATGGGAGATGTGATGGAGGAACAGCACCGGAATCAACTAAGGTGGAATTGGAGGAGAAACTCTGAGCAAAGAGATCTGCGTTGTCAGTAGAAGAAATAGCTAGAGCCATCAGAGTAGACAAGAGGAGGGAAAGATGATGAGGTAAAGTTGTTAGAAAGGTTTTTGGCAAGGTGCTAGAAGGAACGGGAAGAGTTCAAGTTGAAGAGTTGAAGGCATTTAGTACGGATGAAATTATTTTTAGCAAAGGAAGAACAGATTTAGAACGATTCCAGGCAGAAATAATAATAATAAAAAGATGTGATTCAAGGGTGGGTTGGCTCTGGTACATTTTACAGGCCCTCTCCTTGTTGTGGATAGCATTTGAACAAGCGTGATTAAACCAAGGCTTCCTTGCATTAGTCAAAGGATATGAGAATGGAATGTATGCTTCCATGGCCGAGAGAATAACCTCCGCAATGCGTGAGGCACACTCAGATGGTTCCCGGCAATGGAAGCAATAATCATTCCATGGAAATTAAACAAGTACTGCCTGAGGTCCTCTGAATACGCAGCTCCAAAGTGCCACAACCGACGTTTCACAGGCCATACTGGAGCGATAGGACAGATTAAGGTAATAAGGTTGTGATCGAAAAGGCCAACGGAGAGGAAATATTAACAAGGTAAACAGAAGGATTAGTTGTAAGGAAGAGGTGAAGTAATTTGGAACTCTCTCCAAGCCAGTCAGGGATACAGGTAGGGTGCTGTACAAGCTGCATTACAGTAGGTCATTAAGGATAGAAAAGATGTAGGCTTGTGCACCAGATGGATCAGTGAAAGGAGAGGAGAACCAAAGGTGGTGGTGAACATTGAAATCTCCTAGAATGGAGATTTCAGAGAAAGGAGAAGCGGATAGGACGTGTTCCATCGTAGCAGTAAGACAGTCGAAGAATTTTTCATAGTCAGCAGAATTAGGAGATAGGTAAGCAGCACAGATATATTTAGTCGGAGAATGACAGGAAAGCTGAAGCCAGAGAGTAGAGAATTCAGAAGAATCAAGTTCAGGATGACGAGAGCAAGATAAGTCGTTATAAAAATACACAACAGGCACCTTTGACTTTGAAATTAGTATAGAGAAAGTAGGAAGATACAGAGAAGGGTTTGCTGTCAGATGCCTCAGACAGCTGAGTTTCAATTAAGAAGACAAGGTGAAGAAATCTGAAGAAACTCACTTGCATAAGAAATGATATAATTTCATTAGTTCAAGCAAAGAAAGAAAATGCTGACAAACATCAAGTAATTGGTAGTATATTACAACACACACGTCCTACACTTTGAACTTACCTGTTATTTTGACTGCTTGTATGTAAATTTGAATCCCCTACCATTTTTGTTTTGTTTTTTTACCCTGAAGCCTTCCATCAAGTTTGGTATTAATTAAATAAAAGCTCTTTGTGTTGACTTTTCAATGTAGAATTCGCCTTTGACCTATTCTTATAAAAAAATAAAAAAAAACAGTATATGAGTCCCTTGGCCGACGCTTAGTCTTTCCACCAAGGTTGGTCCCACTCAGAACACATCGGTCTTAGTTCGTTTGTTCACAAACATCATGGGTCGAAGTTTAATCTGGCCCTGTAACATCGAGCTTTGGCTAAGTTATCAACATTTTAAGACTTCTTTTGGTCTTGCCTAAGCCTCAGCCCTTCCATCAGGATTGGTCTATATCAAATGAAATTTTTAAGGTGACTTTGCCAAGTGACCCAGATGCTTGGTCTGCTGTTCTAAAAAAAACAATAGCTCTCCCACTTCGCTAACCCTACCGTACACCCATTCACCAAGCTTGGCTGAAACAGAATCAAGGCTGGTTAAGAAAACTAGTATAGCTCGGTTTTTTAGTGACTTACGTGTATAGTTACTTACAGAGATAATCAGTGACAGAGGGGCATGCTAAGAAGCTTGTCATGATCAACAGTGAAGAGACAAAGAACACCTTTGATAGTCGCACCCACCTCAGCTGTATCCACAGGCCAACACATCACAAATAGTGTCATTGTCTTTGGACACATCCTTAAGACACAGCCCAGACATACCCCAGACACATTCCATATGCGTACCACATGGATCTCAGACACGTCCCAGGACGCACACAGGACACACCACCAGTATCCCCCGTCCTTCTAAACACTCTCCCCCATAAGGCCTCGACTCCCATGGATGTGGCAAAATCGATGAAGGCGAAAGTGTAACGCTCCTAAAGCTACATAGAAGCAACTTTCCAGATTTCGTCCTTCCAAAATGTTTAGTAACTCAGTCTGTGAGTGAGGGAATCAGACACTAAGAATACAAAATAGATATGGCCTCCCTTATGGGTGTGGGAAAAAAGCTTTCTCTGGCTGCAAAGGAAAAGTTAAGATATACTTTCTCCTCCTCTGCAAAATCTGTTCTAAGTTAGATAAATCTTTTCTGACTTTCACCAGTGTAAAATGAAACGTGTTCTTCAGCTGGAGCGCATTAGATTACTGAAAATTACTAAATCCATATCTTTTTATCAGAGCAGGTTCTGGATCGTCTTTTTATGTCATTTCTTCAATTTTGTGACTGATATCATTATGTGTACCCTCGTCCCACAGCCACTGGGTACGTACAGTACACTTCCGACGCAGCAGCACCATCCCTGGTCCTCGTCTCCTACCACTCTCCCTCGTCGCCATCGTCCACCTTCTTTTCCTAGCCCTTGTCATCTTCATCATCATCATCATCTTCTTCTGCTACTTCTTATTCCTCTCTCTCTCTCTCTCTCTCTCTCTCTCTCTCTCTCTCTCTCTCTCTCTCTCTTCTGCTTGCAGGCATTATAATCTTTAATTGACTTCAAACTGACTGTTACAATGAAAGTCTTTTCTTTGTCATGAGGATTATTTGAATCGTAGTAGTTTACGTCTATTGTCTCAACCCCTTATAGAATTTAGGAACATTAGAGCTGACAGTTGACATATTTGCAACAGGTTCTGTTTCATATAGTGATGTCCCTTATATTAAACCATGTGCCTCGCCTGACAGTGCCCAGCTGATGGGTACAAGTGTGCAAAATAGAAAGTTACTGGACATTTTCAGTCGATTTTGTTTTGTTGGGCGAGGTATTTCCCTTCTTGTACATATGTTAATGCTTCCCATCCTTCTGTATAAGTTTTCGTAATTAGAGTGGTTAGTTGTATATGGAATAGTTCCTGACTCCTTTGGTTTTCTCATACGTTGATGTACCGTTTACTAGTTTATGTACCTCGACTGACAGTCAGCAGGTGACGAGTGCAAATGTGTAATGTAGAAAAGCATCACATATCTGCAGTCAATGATGTTCTGTTGATGAAGTTACTCTCCCTATTAGTATAAATGTATTTGAATTAGCTATTTGTATGTTTAGATTCAGGTGTATGGTAGCGATTTGTTATTTAGGTTTATTAGGACTCTGTTAGGTTCTTAGGCATTCTTTCATAATTATCAATAAAAATGCAAATAAGAAATAAAAAAAAATATTAGTCAACAAATGTGTGCATATACATGTATGTATGTACGAGTGTGTGCACGTATAATTATATATATACAGAAGATTAGGAGAAATACACTGAGGTGGTTTGGACATGTGAAGAGAATGGAAATGAAAGACTGACTAAGAGGGTGTATGTAGGTGAGGTGGAGGGAGGGAGAGGGAGAGGTAGACCGAGGATGAGGTGGAGGGATGGAGTTGAGAGGTATATGAGGGAGGGGGGGGTGAGTTGGGGGGAGGGTAGTCAAATGGTGGGTGACAGAGTGACTTGGAGGCGTTTTGTCTGCGGCCACCCTTTGGGGGATTAGGGCGTCGGGCTATATATATATATATATATATATATATATATATATATATATATATATATATATATATATATATATATATATATATATATCGAAACAGTATGGCTATCAGTGAGGAATGAAATTTTCAAAAACTACTGTTACACGTGATCATATGTTCACTTTATCCAAATATAAGAAGGTATTCTACAGCAGAAAACATAGAACACAGAAAAATCTTCTGTAGAAAATATTACGTGTTGATGATAATAAGCCTGAGCTCCCTCTCGGGAGCCATTATGAAATAACACAGGGAGTTCAGTGTGATAGTCGAAATACAAGGGAAAGTATTAATGGGACCATTGCCTATGGAAAAATCTTTGTCCTACTTCGTTTGTCACAAAAAATTAAGAATAGAGATCTTAGTATCAATAAGCGTATATTCATCGTATTCTGGGAGTATGTTTGGATGGTTTCCCTGTCGGGAACTCTTGTGTGTTTATATGATCTTATTCTCAGGGTAAAATACTGCCCGACCATCATGGGTTCCATCCCAACACTTATTCCTTCTGAAATTTGCATCCTATTGGCCTTCTTTCTGCTGTCTTCCCTCTCTCCTTGGACTCTTATGCATTTTAGATGTTTTCCATGTTAATTAAACTGTGGGGAGGAGGATGTTGGAGTTGAGAACTGTTTCGCCGTTGACTTAGACAGGAAATGGAGTAACTCAGCATTAAGCAAAATGTTTACAACATGCATGGGAAATCTACACTAGGGAAAAAAGAATACTGTTGGGTGGAGATTATACATTTTTTTTCTTTTTTATAGTTTGCAGGCTTCATACAATGTTATCTGAACTGCTACATCAATGTGAATTGATAATATGTGGCATAGCTGGATTTTACAGCTCTTTATCAACACAGGATTAGCTGTGCTAAGCCGACTCCGTGCCTTCTTTACCCCTGCACAGTTGTTGACTTTATGCATGGTTTTATTTGCCCTTGTGTAGAGTACAACTCTCATGTGTGAGGAGGCTCCTCACATATAGGTCTTCTCAATAGGATGGAGTCAAAGGCTATTCGTCTCATCAACTCTCCTCCTCTTACTGGCTCCCTTCAACCTCTGTCTCCTCGTCGCACTGTTGCATCTTTATCTCTTTTCTATCGCTACTTCAATGGTCAGTGCTCCTCTGAAGTGTCTGCTTGCATCCCTCCACCTCTACAATGGGCGCGTAGCACCCGTCTAGCAACAAACTCTCATCCCTTTTCTGTCCAACTCTCTAATGCAAGAATTAACTGTTACTCCCAGTCCTTCATTTATGCAACAGGTCAACTCTGGAACTGTCTCCCTCTGTCTGTATTCCCTGCTTCCTATGATCTCTACTCTTTCAAACGCAGTGTGTCCAGGCATCTCGAAATGAACAGATCTTGAATTTAGCTCTTTTTTGTATTGTTTTTTTTTTTTCCTTGGAGGGAACGGTTGTGCAGGCCCCTGGCCTTTGGTTCCTTCTTCTTGCTTAGAAAAAAACTGACATTAAAGGAGTCATCATTGCAGCTGCAATAAAGCAGGTGCTCTATAGGGAATTTACTGTAGGATTTTGATCTTAACAGTCTTGATAGTAACTAAAAGGCTGGATGTGAAGGAGACCAAAGGCTGATCCAGAATGGAGTAACGTGAAAGATCGGATAAACAAGAAGCGGTCCCAAGACACAGCAAACCCGTCCCCGGCAGTCATTTTAGTGCTGACGTATAAACACAACAAATTATCTAGTCAGAGATGTCACATATTAGATTTGGAGTAAATCGAGAGAAAATTTACGATTTTATGCCCATTTGAAATTTTAGACCCGACCCACCTGACACTGATCCCCCTACCGCTAACCTAGGGGTGACCCCCCTGATGTAATGAGGTATTCTATAGGACGCAGATTTGAAAGACACATCTTTCGGTTTTGGTTTCATGTCTTTGTAAAGGCACTGCAGTCTTGGAGCCATGACAAAAGACCAGTAAGCTAAGCAAAACATTACTTCCGTCAGTACAAAAATGTATGTCACTTTGGAACCTGTGATAACGCCAACACCTTCACTGTTATAACGTCTTTTTCTTTAGTCTATCCTTGCTACCAAGAGACGCCTTTATTCTGTTAGAGACTTTACGAAATGTTGTGGATTTGTATAGATAAATTGAGACACATCGATATATATTCTGCATTATTCCATTCATTACCGCAGGAATCTCCTAAGCTGAACAAAACGTCTGGAAGCAGCAGCATTGAAATCAGACTAACGTCCTTCGACATGAAATGGTTGATGCTTTAGTCATCATGGCAGTTCTCAGTGTCACTTGGCCCAGAAAGATGCCATGGCCCAGGGGAAAACAGAGGGGCTCGGCCATCATTGTACTTTACTGTCCATTACTTCACATTATTGCACAATGTTTACGTCGTAGTTCTGTACAGTATTCGCAGCCATATTACCACAGAAGCCAACATTCCCCCGCCCCTCTCTCTCTCTCTCTCTCTCACACACACACACACACACATACACACACAGACACACACACACACACAATTGGCCTTGTGTGAATGTGAGGCTGTCAGTGCGGTACCGTGGCGTGAGTGTGAACAGTCGTTATGGCGGCGTCAGCAGACACCACCACCACACCGTCTTACTCACTCACAGGCAGAATCGCTCTCGTCACAGATAACATTGTGTGCACTTTTTCATACACAGCAGTTTGACTTTATTTATTGAAGAAAGTGTTAATTTCTTTTGCTATTTTTCCAAGATAGTGGAGAGGGATGCGTTAAAATTAGACAAAGGATGATGAAATCATAGGCTATGTAACACCTCCCCACAAGGAAAAAAGAAATTTACAAAGGAAATTTCTTATTACTCTAAAACAATCTGTATATGGCATTACAGACCATGCAAAGGTCTTTCCTAATGTTACAAAAAATGAGATCTCCCTAGCACGTTCAGTCATAGGTACTTGCCAGTATCCCTTTAACAAATCAAACTTACTTATGTACCTAGCCTTTCCGATCTTGTCTATGCAATCTTCCACACGAGGGAGAGGGTAAGTGTCTGTTTTGGTTATCTGATTAACACGTCTGTAGTCGATGCAAAACCTCTGTGACCCACCTGGCTTAGGGACTAGAGTGACAGGAGAACTCCACTCGCTCTGACAGGGCTCAATCATCTTGTGGTCCAACAGGTAGCCAAGCTCCTTCTGGATGAGAGGAACTTTCACTGGGTTCACACGGTAAGGAGGCAATTTAATTAGCTTTGCGTCTCCAACATCGACATCATGTATCAACACAGTGGTTCTTCCTGGAGTGGCACGGAACACTTGCGGGTACTCCTGCAGTAATGCCGAAAACTCCTGCCTTTCCTCGGGCGGTAGGTGAGAAAGCTTAGTCTGGAGATCATTCATGATATCAGGATTCTTCCCCAAACTATCACTCAGGCTCATACTGCATGGGAGAGCTTCACTTGCAGACTCGGGTGGAACAGCTACAGTGCAGACTGGATTATTTTCGTCCCGCCTGTGATATAACTTTAGCATGTTGATGTGACATAGTTGCTTGCTCTTTCTACGATCTGGTGTGGCGATGACATAGCTGACATCACTGAGTTTCTTCTCCACGAAATAAGGGCCACTAAACTTGGCTTGAAGAGGTTGCCCATGAACTGGTAGCAGAATCAAAACCTGATCTCCTGGCTGAAAGTTGCGTAACCTGGACTTCTTGTCATACCAAGTCTTCATCTTCTCCTGAGCAGCTCCTAAATTCTCTCTCGCCAGCTGTAAAGCAGTGGACAGCCGTTCTTTGAACTTCATCACATACTCCAGCAGGTTGACGTCATCTTCCTCCGACAGCCAGCATTCCTTGAGTAACTTAAGGGGTCCTCTTACTTCATGGCCAAACAGTAGTTCAAAAGGTGAGAAGCCCAGTGATTCATTTGGAGATTCTCTTGCAGCAAACACAACGAATGGAAGACCTTTATCCCAGTCTTTCTGATGTTCCAAACAGTATTTCTTGAGCATCGATTTGAGTGTTTGATGATATCTCTCCAACGCTCCTTGGGTCTGGGGATGGTAAGCTGAAGACGTGATCTGGGTGATGCCCAACTCTTTCAGAGACTGCTTGAAAACGTTTGACATGAAATTACTCCCCCGGTCTGACTGTACCTCCTTAGGCAGACCAAACTTTGTGAAGAACCCCAGCATTTCCTTAACCACGTTCTTTGCTGAGATGTTTCTAAGTGGAATGGCTTCAGGATAACGAGTAGCCATGTCAATCATGGTCAACACATAAGAAAATCCTGAAGAAGTCTTAGGAAGAGGGCCCACAATATCCACCAACACACGGGTGAAAGGCGCCTCAAAAGGAGGAATGGGAACTAGAGGTGCAACCTTTTCGGTCTGATTACACTTCCCCACAACTTGACAGGTGTGACAAGACTTACAATACCAGGAAACATCCCTGAAGATACCTGGCCAGTAGAAGTGTTTCAAAATGCGTGCCACAGTCTTCCTAACTCCAAGGTGTCCTGCCAAACTGGAATCATGAGCCACTCTAATGATATCCTGCCTACAAACACGAGGGATGACAACTTGATGTACAACCTCCCATTCACAGTCGGCTGATGCTGTTGGGGGTCTCCACTTCCTCATAAGTACTCCTGACTTTACATAATAACAAGTAGAAGCACCGGCTGACTCTTCTTCACTGTAAGCAGAGTTAGCTAGACCTTTCAACTCAGGGTCAGCAACCTGCAACTCAACCAACTCTTGACGAGACAAATTATCAACACTACGGGGTACTGCCTCATCTGGTGAGTGGTCCAAATTAGCAAGAAAAGTGTCAGCTAGGATAACATCATCATCATCATTATCCTCTAAATCACCAGTAACTTTAGACTTAGCCCTAGTGACAGCACATGCAGGGAACACATCAGGGACATCACAATCCTGGGACGCAGCCACTGGCTCACCAGACAACTGAGGAGCTGGACACACTTGACTTCCACCAATATCATTTCCAAGTAAGAATGTTACACCTGACATTGGGAGTGTCTCAACCAACCCAACCATAACGGAACCATTAACAAAACCAGACTCTAAATTCACTCTGCACAGAGGAACAGAGAAGTAATTATTCCCTACACCTTGCAAGATTACAGTTTCATCAGAGGAATTAACATTAGAGCCTAGAACACTGGTCAGCATAAGGGATTGGCAAGCACCTGTATCACGATATATTTTAACTGATTTCCTGTCATTACTGTCCAGAGGACTGACAAAACCATCAGACAGGAAATTAGCACATGAACTCTTGAGAGTATCACCCACGTTACTGCTCAAAAGAGGAGCTCCATCATGAGAATTTAAGTTACCCCTCAAAGCAGGTTCAGTTAACTCAGTTAAAGAATTCTGGGAACTCTCAAGAGTGGACACTAGACCAATTGACTGAATATTTAAAGACTCCTTTTGTTCACATCACGCTGTCTCCTGAAACATCTCTCCGTAGTATGACCAAGCTTACTACAATAAGTACATTTACTTTTCTGAAATCTAGAGGTGGAGCTGGTATTTACTTCCTGAGAAACATCATCCTTATTCTCTTTCCTGTTACCTGTACTCTGAGTAGAGGCAACGTACTTACTCTCAGCTTTCCCTTTTTCTCTAGAATATCTCTTGTGAGTGAGAACATACTCATCAGCTAAAACTGCAGCATCAGACAAATTATCTATTCTTTTCTCATCAAGATATAGGCTTACATCTTTACTAATACACCTTTTGAAATCCTCCAGCAAAATCATCTGCTTAAATTTACCAAAATCAGAATCCACATTCTTAGAATTTAACCACTGCTCTAACAAATCTTCTTTGATTCTTGCATACTCAACATGGGATTGCTTATCTTGCTTGTAAGTTGTCCTAAATTTTACTCTATAAGCTTCAGGAACAAGCTCATAGGCCTTAAGAATCAAGCTCTTTACTACATCATAATTATCAGACTGATCCTGAGGCAAAGATGCATAAGTTACTTGAGCTTTACCGGTGAGAACAGTTTAAAGGAGTACTGGCCAATACTCCTTAGGCCAATTAAAACCTGTAGCTACCCTCTCAAACAACTGAAAATACTTTGTTAAATCAGATTCATTAAAAGGAGGGACAAGTTTAACATTTTTAGCCACATCAAAATCATCAGAGCTAGATGATCCAGTTCCACATTGTTTCATGCGATACTCATGGTCTGCCTGAATCCTAGCAAGTTCAACTTGTGCGTGAAACTCAGCCTCCTTAGCACGGGCCTCCTGCAGGGCTAGCTGTAACTTAGCTAATTCAATCTGCGTTTGCTCATTTGGAGGAGTTACATTAAACAAGCTTTCATTAATCATGTCAACAATTTGATCTTTAGAATGATGAGAGCGAACAACAATTCCCAATTGTTGAGCAACAAGCTTAAGTTCATTCCTTGTTCTGTTTTCTATATCACACACTGTTTGCACATTTGACAAAAAATCTTTGGCTTCATCAAGTGTAGAAATAGTAGCCATCATGAATATATCACAGTCACAAAATATCAAACAATATCCTTATGATAATATCCTGAATATCCTGATATGAGGTCGCCAAATTTATGTTACGGAACAGAGAAAGATAATGTACACTTTAAGTGAGAATACTAAAAATCACTACTGTCCCGTAAAGTTCCAGGTTCAAAACAAAGAGTTAGGTAAAATTACAAGTTTAATGCTCAAACTAACAATAAAACATTCAGGACTCATAAGGATAATGTAATGGCAAATAAACAGGTTTAAATATATGGTTAACTGCAATAGCCTCTATTAACACGAAATTAGCAAGAGTAAATTTATCTAAGTCAGCCCTGATAAAATGAGATACCAGATAATACTCAGTGAATGCCAGATAAATAATTACAGATACAAACTATTATCAAAAATGACTGACATAAAGAACCCCACACGAATTACAAAAACTTCACTAGGCCCACAAATTAAACCTATGCTATACAGTACAAGAAAAAATGCAATAACAGTTATACTCAAATTACACACAGCTGCTAGATGTTTGGAGATTTCTTGAGCACTCACAATAATAATATCTGTACAGGGGAGGACAGAGATGTGAACAAAATGAGGAGCAGATCTAAGTGGCAATGATGCAGAGACTGGGCTCATTATATAGGAGCCAGGAGAGCTTGATACAACTTGTAATAAGGACGCGCAAATGAAGCCATGGGGACATAGAGTTGACAATCCCGCTCTGGACAACAGAGAGAACGACTTACTCTACTATAACGGTAGAAGGGGGGGACTGAGGCAGAACACGCTCGTGATCAAACATGCAGCAACTGTGCGTTAAAATTAGACAAAGGATGATGAAATCATAGGCTATGTAACAATATACATAGAAACACAGAAAAATAGACAGGAAACAGGCAGATGGATAAACAGAGATACACAGGCTGATAGAATGAAAGTAACGAACACAGATATACAGGTATTAACAGATGAATTCATATACCGAGTAGGGTGATAGATGGAGAGATAAAAGAATTTTAGACAGAGAGTTATAGATGGGCAGGTACAACGGTAGATATAGACAAACAGATCGTTTCGTTTCGTTTTTAAAGACTCCACCATGCTTGCATGTGTCGGCCTTGGTCACTTAATGGCGGCTCTCCATGCTGCACTATCCACTGCAGCCTCCCTGTTCAGTCCCTTAACCCTGAGGTCACACTTAATGACCTCGTCCCATGTCTTTCTCGGTCTACCCCTCATAACCCCACCCCCAGTATTAACACTTCTCACCTTCCTCACCCAATTATCATCCCCCATCCTCTCCACATGTCCAAACTATCTCAATCTACCTCTCCTCATCACAACACCAATACACTCCAGTCCCATCCTACCTCTCAACTCTTCCAATGTAAACCCAGCCCTTCCAGGCCTTTGACGCAGGGACGCATTGCACATCCACCTAATCATTGTCATTTCTGTACGTCTGAGCCGGCGAATATCTTCCTCCTTCACTGCCCAGGTCTCACCACCATACAGCATTACACGCCTAACACATGCTGCATACAAAGACCCATTAGCACGTAGGAAGAGTCCTCTCAATGTCAGGAGAGGCAAGAGCTCCCTGAACTTCTCCCAATCACTTCTCAACCTAGCCACAGACTTAGCTCCAGCCCCACCTCCAGCACACAACATGTCTCCCAAATAACAAAACTCTTCCACACACTTAAGAGATTCACCAGCAAGTTCAATCCTTTCACGTCTGACAATCTCCACCTGCTCACCCCGACACGCCGTACACATAAAATCAGCATTATCTCGCAGTCTACCTCTGATACCACTACATCTCTTATGCACCCATTTATCACACACACCGCACAAGATGGAATTACTTCCCACGCCCTTGTGGCAAACTGCACATGACCACTCTCCCTCGTGTTTGACAGTACCGCCACCAACCCTAGATATCATCACTTTTGTTTTATCTGTATTTACTCTTAAACCCTTGTGCCCCATACCATCTCTCCACTTCCTAAACCTTTCCTCTGCCTCCCTTTCGTTCTCTGCAATCAACACCAAATCATCAGCATACAACAACTCTCACGGGAGTCCGTTTCTAAAGTCAAGTGAAAGGGCTTCAGGTACCATGATAAACAACATGGGACTCAAGACTGACCCCTGATGCACACCAACATTCATGGAAAACTCATCACTCAAATCTCCATTCACTCTTACCTGGGTGTGAGCACCCACATACATAGCCATAACCACCCCAACCAGCCACTCCTACAAGCCAAGCTTTCTCATTGCCCACTTCACCACCTCTCTGGGGACTCTGTCAAAGGCCTTTTCCAAATCAACAAAAACAAAATAAAGATCCCTTCTCCTACCAATATATTTTTCCTGAAGCTGACGAACAATGAATATAGCATCAGTGGTCCCCCTGCCTGGTATAAACCCAAACTGCATCTCATCAATATTCACTCTTTCTCTAATGATACCTTCTAAAACTCTCTCCATTACCCTCATTATCTGATCTAAAAGCTTTATACCTCTATAATTTCCTCTTTCCAGGGCATCACCCTTCCCTTTATACACATTTACAATTACACTCTTCAGCCAATCATCTAGGACAACACACTCATAAATAATCCTGTTTATCAGGTCAGTGACTAAACTCACACCTATATCGCCTGAGGCCTTCAACATTTCGGCAGTCAACCCAGACACACCTGCTGCCTTCCCCACCCTCATCCTGCCTATTGCCTCACTCACAATAGCAGTATCAATCAAAGGCCAAGGGCCAGACACTGGATCTGCTGGATCCAAACCTTCCCTGTCCCAGTCAAACTCCTCATTCAACAACCGGTTATAATGCTGTCTCCATGCATCTTTAATATCCTCACTGTTCACCACTACCCTTCCTTCATCATTCTTCACACACTGCTCACCTATAATATCCCGATTATCCCTCTTCACTTGACCTGCCACCCTAAATATCATATTTTTCCTTTCCCCATGATTTAGGTTATTAAGTAATAGTCTCTGTGACTCAGACTTTGCCCTGTATACCTCTCTTCTAGCCCTACGCTTGGCAGCCAAATATTCCTCTTTGCTACCACCCTTCTTCCATTCCCGGAAAAGCCTTCTTTTCTCCTTAACTGCAGCTTCTACACCCTCATCCCACCACCAAGTTACTTTATGTCTTGGTGGTCCTTTTGTCCAACCGCATGTTACATCAGTAACTCTCAAGAAATTGTTCTTGAGGGCTCTGTACTGTTCATTAACGCCTCTGTCTACAGCTCCCTGTTCAGCCACCACTCTCCTCAATTCGCTATAGAAGGCATCCCTTACTACTTGGTTTTTCAGCTTCCACATTTTCCTCCTAGGTACATAAGTCCTCTTTTTCATCATTTGTTCTTTAAGCACCATATCACAAATCAATAGTTTGTGTTGCTGCACACACTCCTCACTTCCTATAACTTTAACATCCCTCACTAACCTCCTATCGGCCCTCCTAAGCAGAAAATAATCTATCTGACTGCTATTTCCCCCAGATTTATACGTAATTAACCTACTGTCTCTTTTCCTAAAATATGTGTTGCACACAATCATGTCCGTTGCCTCCCCAAACTCGAGAATCCTTTCCCCTTTTGCATTCCTTAGACCATACGCACATCCCCCATGCATTCCTTCATAACCTTGTACTGCTTCACCTACATGACCATTTAAGTCCCCTCCCAAAATCACTATCTCATCATCCCGCATACCACCCACTACACGTATTAAATCATCCCAAAATCCATCTTTCCCTGCTTCATCCAATCCTGCCTGTGGAGCATATGCCGATATAATCGCAGCTATCTTTCTACCCAACAGAATTTTCCCTACTAATATCCTATCCCTTACACTCAAAACATTCATAACATAATTCACCCATTTCTCCGCAACCATCACACCAACACCTCCAACAATCTTTCTGGCTGATCCATCCCTGTACCGGACTTACTGCAAACACGCCACATCCACCCACCTTCTACTGAATGCCTCAACGACTTCCCCCGCTCTTCCCCTCAAACTTCCCACATTCCATGAACCCACCCTCGTCCCCATGGGTGATTTACTGTCCTCAGGCTTGATTTGAAACTTATTTTTTGATAGAGGACAGAATTAGAGAGAGAGAGAGAGAGAGAGAGAGAGAGAGAGAGAGAGAGAGAGAGAGAGTCAGAAAGACAGTCAAAGACTGACATGCAGGCTGACAGGCAAATTTACTGATCTGTATTGTCTGACGCTGCATCCTAAGAAAGGTAGTCTTAATTTTTGTTGCTGTTCAGGAACCACTCCTCGTCCCACAATACATCAGCAAATTCAACATCCCTTATATTCACTCCCACCTTCTGTCCTCATCACGATCTCAGTCTCCCTCCATTTCTCCCTCTGACCACCTAACTCCCTACACTTTTCGCCAGTCTCTCATTCTTAATATACTTGCACTACGTGGCCAATCCACCCAAAAGCGTTTTCTTTATCCCAGATCAGCTTCAGCACCATTTCTTCAAGAATCTGTTTTTTTTTTTTTTTTTTTTTTTAATAACAACGGAGGAAGGAAAAATAAATGGGGAAAAAAAAAATAATCCATACACCAGATTACTGGTGTCCTCTATTCATAAAATATCTGTAACAGTTAGACTTGAACAGTGTTGGGTTGAAATTTGGAGGAAAACAACTCTGGGGAAGCGAGTTCCAGAGAGATGCAGTTCGGGGAATGAAAGAATTCTGATAGGTAGAAGTTCTGCAATATGGTTGAGTGACATTCCAGTCATGAGCACTACCTGATGCCCGTGTAGCACGAGGGAAGGCATTGAGAGGTGGCACCATGGACGCAACTTCGTCTGAGCATTTGCCAAAAAAATATCTAAAATAATGCAAGGGAGACAACATTCCTTCTTACTTGCAGGGGAGGTAGTTTATATGTAATGGCAGGGTTGTTATTGATTCTAACAGCTTTTTTCTGAATTTTGTCTAGTTGTCTTAATGCAACCTCTCCACAACCATTCCACAAGGGTGACCAATATTCAAGCTGAGAGCGCACATGACTCTTATAAATTATAGCTAACTGCTCATTGGCGAAGAAGTTACGGACTCTGTACAATAATCCAAGTTTCTTTGAGGCGGTTTTAGCAAGTGATCTGACATGAGAGGTCCAGCTGAGGGCACTGTTAAGTGAGACAACAAGAATTTCAATACTTTTGGAGATGGGAGTATTAGTAGCACTGATGGTAATGTACGAATCTGGCAATATCTGTCTATTAGTAAACTGTATATATTTAGTTTTACTAGCATTAAAAGAGACAAGGTTGTTTTGTCCCCATTCACTGATTGTAGATAGATCTTGATTTATGGAGATGGCTGGACTGAGTTGAGAGGTAGAGATATTAGCCTTTGTAAATGGATGTCTGAGTGTGAATGAACTATGTAGTGTTGAGTCATCTGCATATGAGTGAACGGGATTGTGAGTGACAGATAAGAGATCATTAATATGAACCAGAAATAGGGTTGGCGCCAGAACTGATCCCTGCGGCACACTGGCGTTAATTGAGTGGAATTTCGAATATACATCATCTACTTTTACTCTTATTTTCCTGTCACTAAAATAAGAAGAAATCAAAGGAACAAAAGACGTTAGTCCATAGCAAGGGAGTTTGGACAGCAGGGAACGGTGCCATACTCTGTCGAAAGCTTTAGAGATATCAAGAGCTACTGCATGAGTTTCTCCAAAAAGATCAATTGATTGATGGATGGTATGAGTTAAGAGACTGAGTATGTCAATGGTGGATCTATGTAACTTCACAGGCATTTCTGGGGAAACTTATTTCAACAAGTCTCACTCTCAACTTCACTGCTGTACGTTAGTGTTGGAAATAACATACTTCATGCAATGCTTTCTTTTTTCCTAGGCTACTTTACAGTTCCTCACCACTGCTTTTAATGTCCCTTCTCCTTTCCTTCCTTGCACGTTTTCCTTCAGTCCCTCCTGCTTCTTACCATCTTTCTTCGCAACACTACCTAAATACTTGAATATCGACACATTTTCAAATGTGCAGGTATCTCAACCTATAGTTTGTTTTCGTGGCTCTTCCAGACGCCATCGTTATTTTATAAATAATGTATTCCACACACAAAGAGCCAAATATCTCTGTTATGTAACTCCCCCTTCATATCTGCTCTTAGCACCGCAACATTCGCAAACAGGAGTGCAGAAATTCTGAACTGATTACGTCCTCTTTGTTAGAGCAACTCCCCTACTAAATGGTTTTCCTTTCATCTCTCTCCTAAATATTCAAATAGACATTTGACAGCAATGGACAAATCCTTTTGATCCAGCATGCATACAATGAATAGCTTTCAGTAATCTGTCCTCATAACCTTATAGTCATATTGTAATAACCTTCCACAATGACTGGCGATGTGGCCTGTCGTATGGCTTCTCCAGATTCATTAATACTTTCAAAACCTTTTCGCCAGACATTTTAGTAACAGTGTCTTATCAAGACATCCAATACCCTCACTTAATTCACCGTGTTCTTCGCGCAAACACTTTGCCGTTCTCATTCACTACATTATTTCATATCACTTTATTCATTACACAAGGACAGTTATACCCTCCATCCATTCCTCGAGCATTGTCCCTTATATCCAAACTGGCATTCATAGCTTACAGTTAACATTACCGTCTATATATTTTTCGGTATGAATTTCACATGCCACACCCTTTTCCTGTCCTCATTTATTACCATTCATTATTGTTCTCTATCATGTATACTAATTCAGAGGAAATGAAAGAAAAGCATTCGGGAGCTGCATGCTAATCGCCTGACAGAATATGCTGTTGCCCAAGTTACAAGCCACATAGAAACCAAATGTGAAGAATATTCACGAAACTCTACGAAATTCAGTCACCGCATTTCACAAAAAGCCAACCCATATTAAAAAACTAGTTGACCTTTGGCAGCCATTTTGGTGACCTTGACCTTGACCCCGAGTGCCTATTTTCGGACTCGTCCAAGATTTTCTACATATCTAGATACCCTGAAGGTTTCATGTTGATAGCTCAAGCCGTTCATGAGATATAATGGTGCTAAAGGCGGACGATAAAAACTAGTTGACCTTTCGCAACCATTTTGGTGACCTTGACCTTGACCATGACAGCCCACTTTCGAACTTGTCCAAGATTGAGGCCATATCTTGATACCCTGTAGGTTTCATGGTGATAGCTCAAGCTGTTCATGAGATATAATGGGATAACACACACACACACACACACACACACACACACACACACACACACACACACACACACACACAGACGGGGGCAAGAACATTATCGCTTCGCCTTTGTAAAGGCGGGGATATATATATATATATATATATATATATATATATATATATATATATATATATATATATATATATATATATACCCTTGAGGATGCAAAAGTGGATATATGTGGATTGACTGAAACTAAATGGGAGATGAAAAGGTGAGAGAATGGCAATATGGTTTAGGTATATGTGCGGGAGTCACTGAGAATGAGAGGGCAAGAGAGGGAGTATGTCTGATGATATGCAAGAAGTGGAAGGAGAATATAAGAGAGTATGGAACAGTGGGTGCAAGGATTGTATGGGTGAGGATAAAAGTAGGTATACAAGCTTGGGTGATTGTATGTGTGTATGCCCTGACAGAAGACCGAGTGGCAAGAGTGAAAGATGAGTTTTGGGCAAGAGTAGAAGCATGTATGGACAAGTCTGAAGGGAGCGAGAAAGTGCTTTTGATTGGAGACATGAATGGCAAAGTTGGGAATGTACGAGTGGATGGAGTGGTTGGTCAGTGGGTGTGCCAGCTGAAGTAGATGGGAATGGTAGTGCTTTGGTGGACATCTGTGCTTGTAAGGGGTTGGCAATAGCCAACACCTACTTTCGTCGTAAGATGATCCACCGGTATACATGGAGACTAATATATATATATATATATATATATATATATATATATATATATATATATATATATATATATATATATATGTATATATGTACAATTCCCATAAATTATTCCATAACCCTCACACACCGGGCAAAATTTACCAGTCATCACATCACAACAGGCAATTTTTTGGAAACCACTGAAAATTGCTTGTTTTCAAACCTTACTGTCTTGGAAAGTATAACACTTAGGGAAACGAATGAATGATCATTTTGGTCATCAACTCTTCCTCTTTAGAATGAAAATATTCCCTGGTCTCTAGGTCGTTGCATTAATGAGTAATTACGTGAGGAAGATAACTCATTTTCACTACAAGAGTTGCATGGGAGCAGGACGTGTTCATGTGTCTTCCTGCAGCTCTGACTATGGCTTTGCTTTCAGCGTGATAACTTACTCCACTCCTAGATAAACAAGACACTCTTGCAATCAAGGCATGCTTTAGGGCACTATCACTGAAGCCTTTTCTAGTATTCTTGGAATGAAGCTTGGTAGGGGCAGATGATGCAAGGGTCCACGTAAGGTGGGAACAGAATCGGACGAGAGACATAAGAAAACATCTTCCTGCACCTTCCAGAGTCACAGAGACGACTGAGGTATGCTTGCCTCGGGTGCCGGGAGGCTATTCCCACCCTTTGGTGATGAGATCAATTGACAGCCACTTCAAACTGGGGCACGAAAACACTTGCGGTTATAGCCGTCACCCAGTGCCCTCGATCCACTAATTTCACATCGGATATATCTGTCACCCTGCACTTAGGGGTTCAAGATAATGTATGTGTCTTGTACCGTATGGCTTAGTACTAGTTCATCTAACGCATATCTTAGGCATGAGTAGGTAGCTGCTCGGGTACTGGGAACTAAAAAAGACTTATGTTGTGTAAATGGAAGGTTTTTATTAAAACTTACCGTGTTATGGTCGCAGTTCCTCAGTGATTCTCCAGTCCGAATATCAGATAGCAAGATTTCCTAGCTAGGTGTGACGAAGTTTAGAATGCTTGCCTGCCTAATTGGTTCATTAACCAAATAATGTAAAAGGATTATCCTCGATAAATTCTATTAATCTGTGTGACTCACTTTATATTCCTATATTAATGTCCCAGTTTATGATAGGGATCGTTTACTACAATTTACTGTTTTCTATAGCTGTACTTAGTCTGTTGTAGAGCCCTCTATGTTCGTCCATGATTGTCCTGGTTTATGATACTCTATATTAAGGTTTTCCATGGTGGAGCCTGCCATTAGTCTTACACTTAGGTGTTCTGTTTTAGTGCTTCCAGCTGTTGAATTGTCGGACTAATGCTCTCTCTTATATAGACTGCTGTTCCACCTATCCATCTGGAGAGAGAGAGTAAGAGAGAGAGTTGAGCAGCACTTGAGTGTGTGCAACTTCCAACCTGCTCGTCACAACATCTGTGGTGGCTGTCATGTGTTCTACATTGTCTTTAGTCAGATTATTTCTTAATACACTTGCATTCAAAAGTTTGCCTAACACTCAACTTCTTGTATTTCTAACTTTCCACTGCTAGCTAACCTTCACAAGCCGAGAGAGACATGGTAAATTTCTTTGCCTATTGATGAGTCTCTTTGATATAATGCATCAGAAAGTAAGATGACGGGTATATCTTGAGGGCAAAGTGCGCGCAGTTGAGTAGTCAGCATTATTATTATTATTTTTTTTTTTGGTACATCCGATCATAGACATGATATTTTTCCACTAAACGTCCAAGCACGAATATCTCGTCTACGCATCCCCTCTCCTTTGTAACCTTGTTAATTCAAGGATAATTCCTTAATTATCTTTCTACCACTAAGAACAAATATCTTATTAAATATTTGTCTTTTTACACTAAGAAGGAAATCAATAAAGAATAACATTGCTGTAGGAATAAATCATAACAGGACAACAATTGACTGGTCTCCTTTAATTATTACTTAATAGGAATAATAAGAAAACAAGGAAACAAGTAATGTAATCATACTAATATCTGTGAGAAGTAAAGTATTAAATTGGTTAGGTTAATAAAACAGTCAGTAAGAGTGGTGAATGCTTACAGTCATCAACATCAGCCTTTGCAAGTCCACTGTTGAACAAAGGCCTCTCCCACCCTTCTCCACGAATTCTTTGACTAAGCTAATCTCTGCCACGTTTTGCCTGCAAACTTCACTATTTCATCTCTCCATCGCTTGTCCAGGCATTTCTCTGCTACGTTTACAATCCCTTGAAGTCTAGTCAGTCATCCTCTTGCTCCATCAGTTATCTCTTTTTCTCGCTACATGACCTGCTCACCTCCAATTCCTGTTCTTTTACAACTTCTATAATCTTTTTGCCTTAAGTCTGGTCCCTCACCCAAGTTGATCTTCTTCCGTCTCTTAAAGATATTCACAACATAAATCTTTCTGTTGCTGTCTGAGGATGGATTAGTTGATTTTCCCTGGATTTTGTCAGTTTCCACGTCTCACAACCGTATGTCATAACAGGAATTATACATTCGCAATATGCTTTTCGTTTCATACATACTGGCAAGCTATTTTTCATGATTTCTCTATGTTTACCGAAACTTTCCATCCAATTGTGATGCGCCATTTTATTTCGCTATCATGGTCTTTCGCTAATTTTAGTATTTGCCCCGAGTAATTGTACTCGTCGACTTCTTTATGAATTTCTTTGCTTATTCTGATGACGCTCTTTCGTGTATTGAATTAAACGTTAGTTTTGCTCAGGTTCTTCTTTCACCCTATATTGAGGCTTTCTCTGTTTAGCCTCTGCTGTTTCTGAGATTAGGACAATCTCATCTGCAAATCTTAAATGGTTTTGGTTTTCTCCATCTATGTTTCCTCATTTGTTCTCCCAATCTAGCTTTCTGAAAATACTTTCTGTACATGCTGTAAATAATGTTGGTGAAATAGTATCGCCATGATGCTCGCCATTCTTTACAATATTTTTTCCTGAGTCTTTATGTAATTTAACTTTAGCAGTTCCCTATTTATGTATGTACTCGAGCAGCTTTACAATGTTCTCATTTACTCCCTATTCTCACAATGAATTTATATAATTGCTATGTGCTCCACTGAGTTGAAAGCCTTTTTATAATCAACAAAACCTAAGCACCGTGGTTCATTATATTGTGTGATTTTCTAATTTAGTTGATTCATTGTGTGTAGATGAGCAGTAGTGGAATACCCGCTTCGGAATCCTTCCTGTTACGAGGCTGGTTTTCTTCCAAATTTGTTGTTATTCTATTCGTAAGGACTTTAGTAAAGAGTTTGTAAATAAATGGTAATAAGCTAATGGGTCGAGAGTTACTAAGATCTTTTGAGGCGCCATTCCATTAAAGCAGAATAACTATTGCTTAGAGTAAGAACTAAAAAATGTAAGACAAATGGAAAGTGGTAAAAGAGAAATGACAGTTGCTAGAGGAAGAAAGGAAGAAGAGGAACAACAGGTTTAGAAGGAATAGCCAACTTTTATATTTCTTCTAAAAAAGAAAAAAGGATTCGGAAAATGTGTGGTGGAGAATGGTAATTACTACCAGCATTATAAACTGGGCACGACGTTAACCAACGAAGAAAGTCAGGAGGGATGTCAGAGTTTTATATCCATTACTGTTAGACCAGTTTGAAAGACACACCGCAAATTAGTAACAATTATATTTTATCTTGATATCGCAGCTCCGTGCTTTGTTAAAATAAATGAATAGAATGAAACATCATTTTTGGCTCAATACTGTATGGACCTCCTCAGATGTGAACAGAACGAAGCATATGCGTACACTATGGAGAAAGGTGAAGAGGTGATGGAGGGTAAATTGGAAGGATGTGGATGGGGGAATGGCTGGGATTGTTTGTCAGTAAGGAGGAATAAGGTAATGGTATGATAATGAAAGGAAAAATAAAAATTTGTGTAGACAAGCACAAAAGCTGCCAACTACTGTTACATCAGATAAAAAATAATGAGCTAAAAGAACTTACAGGTCGACCTCGGACCTAACCCCGTGACATTGACCTTTGACTAGTTGTCATTTTGGAATCTTTGAAATCTTAATTTACTCTGAACCCTTCCTCCAAGTTTCGTTGAAACTAGACAAAACTGTTTAAGGTTACCTTGCCATGTGACCTTGTCCTTAGACCTACTCTTCAAAAATGATAGGACAAGTCATTGACTTGTCCTTTACCCTTCCACAAGTGTGGTCCTAAATCACATCGATTGTCTTTTTTTCTTTTCTTTTCTTTTTTTTTTACAAGCGCACCTGAGTAGAAATTTGACCCTACCTGTAAGCTTGACATTTGACTGTTCTCAGAAATGACTTCTTTTGTTCTTGCCTTAGCCTAAACCCTTCCATTAACATTGGGTTAAATCGGATAGAAACCTTCTGTAACTTTGAACTTTGACCTATTTCCTCTTTCACTAGGTTAGGCTAAAGTCCAACAAAATTTTTTGAGAATACTTGTATTCCCCATCTCTGCCCGTTACTTACGTACCGATAACTCGTTCTCTGAAATACTTATCGTGCAGAGTCAGTGACGTACTAAGATACTGAGATACGTGTCAGCTAAATACGGTGAGAGAATCGAGACATGGCAAACCCAACATTTGTAAATGCAACGAAAAGTAAGTGGATGACAAAGAATCTGGTTGATCAATAATGTCACTTGGCAGGACGACAAACTTTGATGCTGATGCTGATAAAGGAAACAGAGAGAGAGAGAGAGAGAGAGAGAGAGAGAGAGAGAGAATATGAATCTTTTAAATCTTGATACTGATTTAGTGCCGTGATTTTTTCAAACGGAATAAATTATACCTACATTTTGCTTTTCTTCCGACGATACAGTAATTTTTGTACACTTCCATATTCTTCACATCGCATTGAATCCCCTGTATTAAATGTAAGTGAAATGTCTTTCGTTCTTGCATTTACAAATAGATAATAGCAAATGAAAGACAACAGGGAAAGTGGTGAAGCAATGACATCATTTGTTTAAAAGACGAAAGCCTGTAGGTTACAAAAAAGAATGAAACGGGTGTGCAAACAATTACTTTATTTTACGCAAAAAAGTCATTTGCTAAAGAAATGTAAAAGGATAGGGAACAAGGAGAATGGAACAATATGATAATGTGGTACGAAATAAAAAAACAAAACAAAAAGGAAGACAATAACATTTTCCACTAGAGGCAAAAACCAAGAATATGACGCTAGGAAACTAGTACAGCAAAACTATCAGTATTATGGGGATGAATGTGGCATTAAAGTTTCATTATTCAGTAATGAGAATAAGAAGAAACGACACACTCTTATGCATTTGATCCTTGATCTCAAAGTGCCATCAATTGTTGCAATGGAAGAAATTATTCCCACAGGTTTATGTTATGTTTTTTATGAAGATACAACTACGTCCCAACCGGGCCTTCTTCCTTTCGGATTGAACAGCTGTATCTTCTTAATAAGAAGAATCCATGCAACCTATTTCACTCATGTGCTTAGAGGCAGGTAAACAGACTATACTATACTATATACCTATGCTGGTTCCCCCAAGGAAAGGGAGGTAGCCGAGACAGGACGACACACTCCCCATTTACTCATCCATTCAAACACATTCATTCGCATCTTAGCCCCAGAGGGGAGAACGGACAGATCCTCACCGCACCACACCGCACAAGGGTCAACTGTGCAGTGCAATCAGTGACATCGGCAGCAGGGCCCGACAACAGAGCTGATTTACCCCTGCCACATCATAACAGACCCACCTGACCTGACTAGCTGATCAGACCAAATGCGGGAGAATATCCCCTCAGGGCTGCGTCATCACTTATTCATTCACAATTTCTCTCCATTTATTTCTGTCACGCACAGCCACTCTTCCTTGCTCAACAGACATCCCTCTCGCATCCAGTGCTCTCTTCACACTGTCCATCCATCCTATTCGTGGTCTTCCTCTCAGCCTTACACCTCTCACATCAGATCTAGTGATCTTTTTCACCAATCGCTCATTATCCATTCTCTCCATATGCCCAAACCATCACAACACCCTCTGCTCAACTCTACCAGCCATCTCCCGAACAACTCCAGTTCTCCTTCGCACTTCATCATTTCCCACTCGATCCATATGCGTCACTCCTCACATACTCCTCAGACACCTCATCTCCATTACATTCAAACTTTTCCTCTCTGCTACACCCATATTCCATGTTTCAGCCCCAGATAACGCAGTTGGTACCACAGCACCCTCATACAGCCTTCTCTTTACATCCATTCTAAGCGAACGACATCTAAACATTTTTTTCATTCCTCCCAGCACCTTTCCTACTTCATTTATTCTAAACTTCACTTCTGCATCTATTCTTCCATCCTTAGCAACATGTGACCCTAGATATTTAAAACAATCTACCTCCTCAAGCAACTCACCATTCAAAACTATATTCATCCCCCTACCATCTACCAACCTCGTACACTTCATCACTTTACTCTTATTCTCATTTACTTTCAATTTCCTCCTTTCACACAACCTTCCAAACTCCTCTACCAACTGTCTCAATCTCTCCTCTGAATCAGCCACCAGTGCAGTATCATATGCAAACAGCAGCTGCTTCAGATTCCACTCTCCACCATCAACATTCACCAGACTCAGACCTCCACCTAAAACTCTTGCATTCACCTCCCTTACAACACCATCCATATAAATATTAAACAACCAAGGCGACATCACACATCCCTGTCGCAGCCCCACTCTCACGGGAAACCAATCACTCACAGCATTTCCCACTCTTACACACGCTCTACTATTTACATAAAAACTTTTCTCCCCTTTTAGAACTTACCATCAAGTCCATACAATCTTAAAACAGTCCACAAAGCCTCCCTATCAATTCTATCATACACTTTCTCCAAATCCATGAATGCCCAAAACACATCCTTGCCTTATGCTAAATACTGTTCACACACTTGTCTCACAGCAAACACCTGATCCTCGCATGCCCTCCCTCTCCTAAAGCCACACTGCTCATCACCAATCACTCCCTCTGTACCCTCTCTAACACTCATAATTAACACTCTACCATAAACCTTACCTATAACACTCAACAGACTTATACCCCTAAAGCTAGTACATTCATACTTATCACCCTTGCCTTTATACAACGGGACCACACAAACACTTGCCCAGTCAACTGGCACCATACCTTTCACAAAGCACACATTCAACAATCTTACTAACCAGTCAACAATAGTCACTCCACCACCCTTCAGGCATTCCACAGTACACCCATCCATACCCGCAGCTTTCCCTGTTTTCATCTCTTTTACTGCCTTCTCCACTCTCTCCTTCGTGATCAAAGAATCATTCAACTCTCCCAACACGTTTATTCCTTGCACCCTTCCATCTGCCACAATCTCAGCCACCCTTTCCTCCTCTACATTTAACAATCTTTCAAAATACTCTGCCCATCTCTTCCTTACTGCATCCATCTCATTTAACATCCTTCCATCCTCTGCTTTTACTCGTTCTTCCTTCCCAGACTCTCCCTTTCGCACCCTTTTCACCTCCTTCCAAAATATTTTCTTATTCTGTTGAAATTTCCCTGTCACCCGCCTACCCCACCTCTCATCTGCTGCCACTTTAGCATCACGCAGAGCCCTTCTCGCCCTATTCCTCTTCTCCTTATACCTTTCATATGACATCTCATCCTTCCCCTGCAGCCACACATCATATGCACGTCTCTTCTCAGCCACAGCCATACTTACTTCCTCGCACCACCATTCACTTCCTTTTCTTACACCACCACCCACACATCTCACACCATACACCTCGTCTGCATGCCCCACCACAGCACTCTTAAACAACTGCCATTCCTCCTCCCCACTGCCATTTTCCTGATCTTTCACTGCATTCCACTCAACTTTCAATTTCTCCTGATACTCTTGTCATGAATCAAATTCGCGACATTATCCTTTTGTGAGAATCCACGAACTATTAGTGGAAAACTCATTGTGTATCGCTCAGTTAACCGTTTCTCTCTCCATTTCGGTGGTATAGTTTTCAAAACATCCGTCACTGTTTCAAAAGTGACCGATCTAATGCACGTCATTGAGTGCTCTACTGAGCGATAGTATTGTTTCTTTATTGTTCGTCCCTGCTTGCCTAAACCGTTGGCCACGCTTCTGGGCTGGCCTGTGCGTTCTACCACACGCATCATTTGCATTCAGTCCAGTGTTTGTTGTGACGGAGAGAGGTTCTGTGCTCCAGAAGTGTGAGAGGAGAGGTCAGCTAGCACCCAAGCTCCACTAGTACAGTTCTCCAGTGCTCCCACCCTTGTTTGGGTGATACACCGCATTCATTGACTAGTATTTCTTTTCGTTTTCATAGACTTAAGAGTTTAATTAAGGTGTTTTTCGTAGGCGTAAGTATTTAGCTTTTGTGTGAGTGAGTGAGTGCGATCTCATTAATTTGATTTGGAATGTAACATTAAATTTATTTTGTAATCAATAAATTTAACAGTTCTTTTTCTTGAGCTTAATGTAAGTAAAGTCGTGTTTTATTCTCCATAATTAAGCTTATTTCCCATATAGCTCCTAGCTTGCATAAACGTTTGCTATTCATAACTGGTACTTAGGCCAGTCTTGTTGTATTAAGCTTAAAATCCGTTGTGCCTCCTAGGAGTTAAGCATCAGCAAGAACCTGATATTATTATTAGTATTAGTTATTTATTGTCAGGGGTGAAGTAACTTTCTCAGAGGCTAACAGTACTAGTAATCAGCATTTGTGAGTAATTAGTCTCTGCTGTGTACTGTTGAGAAAGTTTAAAAATTCTCGTTCTTAGAGAATCGTGCGAAGTAAGTCAGCGTAAAGTAATCGTTGCTTGATTTAGCAAGACAATCATTGTCCCTGCTCTTCAGTATTATTGAATATTATTATCATTTAAAATAAATATTTGCTACTTATTTTAAAAACCCCGTGACAACTCTATCTTTTTTTCTCTTTTATCCAATTCACTCATTTTCAAAACCTCCCTGCCACACCTAACCCTCCTAGCTCTCACCCATCTCTTACCTACTCTTAACGTTCCCTCCACCAGGTAGTGGTCAGACATACCTCCACCCTCCCCTCTCAGAACTCTCACATCCAACAATCTTCCTATTGCATTCCTAGACACAACCATATAGTCCATCAAAGCTCTATCAACAACCCTTTCACCCTCGTGTCTCACCCATGTATACTTATAAATATCTTTCTTCTCAAACAGCGTATTTCCAATCACCATATCTCGCTCAACACACATCGCTATCATTAGTTCCCCATTTTCATTTCTTCCAGGCACACCATGCATACCAACTACACCTTCAACTGCTACATTTCCCACTCTAGCATTCAGATCTCCCTTCATTACCACATTCACATTCGCTCCAAAACTCTGCAGACACTCATCAACATCATTCCAGAAAGACTCCCTCTCTTCTTCATCCCTTTCACTACCAGGCCCATATACACTCACAAACACCCACAACTCACGTTCAAATTTCACTCTCACCCACATCAATCTCGATGACACCTCCTTCCATTCAATCACACACTGCTGTATATCCGGACTCACTAACAAGGCCACACCTTCTCTTGCCCTTCCTCTATCAACACCTGACAATCTTCCATTCACACTTCCAAACATAGACTCACCCTTCCCTTTCATCTTCGTTTCACTCAAAGCTAACACATCCAACTTTTTTCTCACAAACATTCTCCCAATCTTCTCCCTTTTAGCCTCAATCGTACTACATCCACGCACATTCATAGACCCAGTCTTCAGGGTACGGGGATAACTCAATCCCCCATCCCTTTTTCTGGCCTTTCTCCTTTTAGGAACTATAATACAGAGGAGGGGGTCCCTAGTCCCCTCACCCCGCCCCTTTTAGTCGCCTTTTACGACACGCAGGGAATACGGTGGCAGTATTCTTCCTAACACAACCTGGCTGCAGAGTAGTAGTACCACCCCATAGTGCGGCCAGATTTTTTTTTTTTTTTTTTTTTTTTTATGCGAGGAAGAAGGAACCAAAGGCCATGAGCCCGCAGTAACAGTTCCCTCCAAGAGAAAAACAAAATACAATAGAGAGCCAAATTCAAGATCCGATCATTTTGAGATGCCTGGACACACTACGTTTGAAAGACTGGAGATCATAGGCAGCAGGAAATACAGACAGAGGGAGACAGTTCCAGAGCTGACCAGTTGCATAAATGAAAGACTGGGAGTAACGGTTAACTCTTGCATTAGAGAGTTGGACAGAAAAGGGATGAGAGTTTGCTGCCAGACGGGTGCTACGCGCCCGTCGTAGAGGTGGAGGAATGCAAGCAGACAGTTCAGAGGAGCAGTGACCATTAAAGTAGCGATAGAAAAGAGATAAAGATGCAACAGTGCGGCGAAGAGACAGAGGTTGAAGGGAGTCAGTAAGAGGAGGAGAGTTAATGAGACGAAAAGCCTTTGACTCCACCCTATTGAGAAGAGCTGTATGTGGGGAGCCTCCCCACACATGAGAGTTGTACTCCACACAGGGGCGGATAAAACCCCTGTATAGAGTCAACAATTGTGCAGGGGTAAAGAAAGAGCGGAGTCGGCTTAGCACACCCAATCTCTTGGAAGCAGATTTTACAAGAGATGTAATATGATCTTTCCAAGATAAGTCCCGAGTAAATGAAACCCCAAGCATGTTCAAGGATGATGCAGGATTAATCTGAATATTATTAAACATTAGTGGGTATACCTGTGGAAGATTTTGTCGGGTTGATAGGTGTAAGAACTGAGTCTTAGATGCATTAAAGACAACCATATTATTTTTACCCCAGTCAGAGATATGAGCCAAGTCAGACATTAGGTGTGCCATAGCCTCATCCCTTGTTTCTTGAAGTAACTGTTGAGATGGGCGTTGCGGGAACCGAATGGAAAGATGAAGGGTGGAGTCATCAGCGTATGAGTGGATAGGGTTAGATGTACAGCTTAGAAGATCATTGATGAATAAAAAGGAAGAGAGTTGGTGATAGGACAGAGCCCTGAGGAACACCACTGTTGATAGATCTAGGAGAAGAACGATGGCCGTCTACGACAGCGGCTATAGAACGACCAGAAAGGAAGCTAGCGATGAAGGCACAGATAGAAGGATAGAAACCGTAGGAGGGCAGTTTGGAAATTAAAGATTTATGCCAGACTCGATCGAAAGCCTTTGAGATGTCAAGTGCAATGGCAAAGCTTTCGCCAAAGTCCCGAAAGGAGGATGACCAGGAGTTTGAAAGGTAGGTGAGAAGATCGCCAGTGGAGCGTCCCTGACGGAACCCATACTGACGATCGGAAAGAAGGTTGTGATAGGAAAGATGCCTTAAAATTTTTTTATTAAGAATTGACTCGAAAACTTTTGAAATACAGGACGTTAAAGCAATTGGACGATAGTTGGAGGGTTGGGAGTGGTCACCCTTCTTTGGGACTGGCTGAATGAAAGCAAACTTCCAGCAAGAAGGAAAGGTACAAGTTGACAGACAAAGGCGAAATAGTTTGCCTAGGCAGGGTGTAAGCACAGAAGCACAGTTTTTGAGAACAACAGGAGGGACTCCATCAGGCCCATATGCCTTGTTAGTACTGAGGCCAGTAATGGCAGAAAATACATCAACTGAAGAAATTTTAATGTCAGCCATGAGGAAGTCAGAGGGGAAAGTGATGGAGGAACAGCACCGGAATCGTCTAAGGTGGAATTGGAGGAGAAAGTCTGTGCGAAGAGATCTGCTTTATCAGTAGAAGAAATAGCTACAGAACCATCAGAGTAGAAAAGAGGAGGGAAGGATGATGAGGTAAAGTTGTTAGAAAGATTTTTGGCAAGGTGCCAGAAGGAGCGAGAAGAATTCGAGTTGGAGAGTTGAGAGCATTTAGTATGGATGAAATTATTTTTAGTAGAGCGAAGAACAGACTTAGCACGATTCCGGGCAGAAACGTAAAGATTATGTGATTCAGGGGTGGGTTGGCTCCGGTACCTTTTGTAGGCCCTCTCCTTGTTGCGGACAGCATTAGAACAAGCGTGATTAAACCAAGGCTTTCTTGCGTTAGTCAAAGGATATGAGAAAGGAATGTATGCTTCCATGCCTGAGAGAATAACCTCCGTAATGCGCAAGGCACACTCAGATGGCTCACGGCCATGGAAGCAATAATCATTCCAGGGAAAATCATAGAAGTACTGCCTGAGGGCCTCCCAGTCCGCAGCTCCAAAATGCCAGAGACGACGTTTCCCTGGAGGGTCCGCAGGCCGTACTGGAGCGATAGGACAGGTTAAGGTAATAAGGTTGTGATCGGAGGAGCCCAACGGAGAGAAAAGATTAACAGAGTAAGCAGAAGGATTGGTTGTGAGGAAGAGGTCAAGTATGTTGGAGCTCCCCAGCCACATGGGGGAAGGATTAGAGAAATAAAATGGCAAGTATTAGAGAAAGAAAATGGCAAGTAAAATCAGTCAAGAATTAATGGTAATGAATGTTATCGGCTTGTATCAAGGAGAAGGCATGACGGTCACAAGAGAGAATAAGGTAAATGACACTTTCTGCATATGTTGGTGACAGGAAAATAATAAACTTTGGTCAGTTGGATATATGATTTCAGAGGAACGTATACTTCAGTGGTACCGTTTAAGTTCTAAAAAATGATGAATAAAACAAAATATATCACTGGCTCTAAAATTTTGCTGTCTTTGCTAGTAGATATCCCTCTGGCAAAAAATATTATTACCAGATTGAATTATATACTCTAACAATTATATATATAAAGTCGAGTGAAGTGCAAGAAGGAAACTGACAATGCATGGTACCAGATGTGAGCAATAATAATGCATGACTGTGACAAAAGAGAACCAGGAAGACTGTGAAACTCATATAGTAATACTGGAGAAAAAGAAAAAAAAACGACGATAATTTCTGAATGGAATGAAATACGACAGACAACAATTGAACACGTTAGAATATAATATCAAATGTTACAGAGAACTAGGCAAGATGGCAGTTAAAATTAGAATATAATATTAAATGTTACGAAGAAAGGGGCAAGCAGGCAGTCAGAATATACAAGGCGAATCGGGAGAAATAAAGTCCTTCTACATTTACACACAGACAGAAAAGCAAGTATAAGCAGCAGGAAAATTGATAATGCAAATATATGAGTTGCTAGGAATACAAAAGTCGGAGGAAAGGGAAAGGGAAGAGAATAAGATAAGTACAGATTAAAATAAAGATGCAGGGAAGTAGACCCAAGGGGTTCCTAATACAGTGAATAAACTGAAAAAGATTAGATACGAAATGGCATGGAGGAAGTAAATATTGAGTGGAAGGGGGAAGGGAACAAGGAATGGCTAACACAGGGAAGTGCATCAGTGCACAGAAAGGAAACAGAGGGAATAAAGGAAAAAATGAAGTGAAGATGGAGAAGAAAATAAGTAATTCATGAAGGAAATAGAGAAAAAAAACAAAGTGCAGAGCAGAAGAGCAGAAGAGATGGACGAGAGAAAGAATAAGAGACACGTAGGCTGATAAGTAGTAGGGTAGATAGGTAAATAGGTAAGCAAGTAGGCAATTAACAGTTAGGCAGATAGGTAGATATGCAGATAAGTTGATAGGAAGATATGTGACCAAGTATTTTGACAGGTATGAACAGAGGTAGAGAGGCAGGTGGGTGAGGGAACGGATAGACAGGTAGTTGCTACAGAGTGAGGTAGGTCTGTAGGCAGGTAGGCAGGTTTATAAGTAGGTAGGGAACGAAGGTAGGGATGTAGGTAAGCAGGTAGGCTGGTTGGTAGGTAGACATAATATGTAAGTAGGGGTGCATCAGAGTAGGTGGACAAGCTGGTAGGTAGGTAAGGAGAGGGGGAGGAAAGTAGGAAGGTAAATATATTAGCAGATAAGTGGGTGGGGTGGTGGGTAGACGGCAAAGGAGGTAAACATTAATACAGACAGGCGCGTGGATAGGCATGCAAGTAAGTTGTTAGGTAGGCTGGTAGGTATACTCACGATCACTAATTTCCGTTCAAGGGTGCCTCCTTCCTACCCTTGTATATCCAGGAAAGAGTGAAGGAGGAGGGGGGGGGGGAGAAGAAACAGCTTCCAGTCCTTCCCCAAACCCCCACTCAGCACTCACCCGCCTTTATTAACGAGCAGTAACAGTACTTTTTTGTTATCCATGTAATGATTATTACTTCCACGACCAAGGGCCATCTGAGTGTGCCTCGAGCATTATGGAGGTTAATTTCTCGGGCATGGAAACATATATTCCTTTTTTTTCTCCTTTGTCTAATCCAAGGAAAGGGGTTTAGTTTCGCTTGTTCTGATGCTGGCCACAACAAATAAAGGCCCAGCAAAAGGTACCACAGCCAACCCACTCCTAAATCTTATCTCTTTTATGTATCGGTCCAGAACCGCTTCGCTCTGCTAAAAATGATTTCATTCGTCCTAAGTGCTCTGAAATTTATGACTCAAATTCTTCTTGGCACCTTTCCAAACACCTTTGTAACAACTTTCTTTTCCGCTCTGATGGTTCTGTAGTTGTTTCATAAACTAATAAAGCAGAACCCATCGCTCAGACTTTCTCCTCCAATTCCACCTTAGACGATATTGGTGCTGTTCCTCCATCATTTTCCCCATCATACCTCCTCATGGCTGACATTATTTTTTTTTCCCATCATCACTGGCCTCATCACGAACAAGGCACACGGGCCTGATGGTATCCCTCCTGTTTTCCTCAAGAATCGTGCTTTTGTGCTTACACCGTGCCTAGGTAAACTCCTAGACTTTGTCAACTTGTATACCTTTCCTTCTTGCTGAAGTTTGCTCTCGTTTCAACCTGTTCCGAAGAAAGGTAACCATTCCCAGCCCTCCAACTATCGCCCAATTGCTTAAACATCCTGTATTTCTAACATTTTTAAAATCCGTTCTTAATTTTAAAACATTAAAGCAGCTTTCCTACCATAACCATGGGTTCCACCAAAGACGCTCAACGGGCGATCTTTTCGCCTTCCTTTCAGACTCCTGGTCATCCTCCTTTCGTGACTTTTGCGAACGCTCTGCCATTGCATTGGCCATATCAAAGGCTTTCGATCGAGTCTGGCACAAATCTTTAATTTCCAAACTGCTCTCTTACGGTTTCTATCCTTGTATCTGCGCCTTCATCTCTAACATCGTTTCTGGTCATTCTTAAGCTGCTGTTGTAAAAGGCCACCTTTCCTCTCCTAGGGTTATCCATAGTGGTGTTATTCAGGGTTCTGTCCTATCACCAACTCTCTTCTGTTCATCAATGACCTTCTAAGCTGTACATCTACCCCTCTTCACTCATGCCTGATGACTCAACCCTTCACCTTTTCCTCTGCATCCCACAGCGTCTATATCAGCAATTACTTCAACAAACATAATGTCAGACTTGGCTCATATCTCTGACTAAGGTAAGAGTAATCTTATTGTTTGTAATGCACTAAAAACGCAGTTCTTATAGCCGTCGACCCGTCCAAATATTCCGCAGGAGTATCCTCTAGTTTTTAACAGCATCCACTCCAATCCTCCCTCATGGTTGAACATACATAGGGGTTCATTCCCTCGGATTTATCTTTGAATGATCATATTACCTCTCTTCTACAATGCCCTTCTAAGAGAGTGTTAAGCCGACTCCGTACCTTCTTTACCCTTGCACAGTTGTTAACTTTACAATGGAGTTTATTCGCCCTTGTTTAGAGTACAACTCCCATGTGTGGGGAGGCTTCCCACATACAGCTCTTTTCAACAAGGAGTGGTCAAAGGCTTTTCGTCTCATTAACTCTCCTCCTCTCACTGACTCCCTTCAACCACTTTCTCTTCACCGCACTGTTGCATCTTTATCTCTTTTCTATCGCTGCTTCAATGGTCACTGCTCCTCTGAACTGTCTGCATGCATTCCTCCACCTCTACGACGGGCGCGTAGCACCCGTCTAGTAGCAAACTCTCATCCCTATTCTGTCCAACTCTCTAATGCAAGAGTTAACCGTTACTCCCAGTCCTTCACTTATGCAACAGGTCAACTTTGGAACTGTATCCCTCTGTCTGTATTTTCTGCTTCCTTTGATCTCCAGTCTTTCAAACGCAGTGTGTCCAGGCATCTCGAAATGATCGGATCATGAATTTGGCTCTCTCTTGTATTTTGTTTTTCTCTTGGAAGGAACAATTTTGCGGGCTCGCGGCCTTTGGTTCCTTCTTCCTCATATATATAAATATATATATATATATATATATATATATATATATATATATATATATCTATTGCCAGACGCCTCAATCCCGTTTGGGGTGGCCACAAACAAATCGCCTCCAAGTCGCCCTGTCCCCCGCCATTTCACTGCCCTGCTCCCAACTCACACCCCCCTCTCTCATATACCTCTCCACCCCATCCCTCCATCTCATCCTCGGCCTCCCCCTCCCTCTTTCCCCCTCCACCTCACTCATATACACTCTCTTCGTCAGTCTTTCACCCTCCATCCTCTCCACATGGCCAAACCACCTCAGTGTATTCCTCATAACGCTTCCTATCACATCCACATCCACACCACAACGTTCCTTTATATCCTCATTCGTCAGCCTGTCTCTCCACGTGACTCCACAGGCTCCTCTTAAATAACTCATTTCCACTGCTCTCACTCATGACTTGTGTCCTTCCAACAATGTCCAAGCTTCACTTCCGTACGTTAGAGTTGGTATCACAATACTGTCATGTAGTAACTTTTTCACTTCCATGCTCATTTCCCTGCTTCTTATCACTGCTTTCAAGGAACCAGCATATATATATATATATATATATATATATATATATATATATATATATATATATATATATATATATATATATATATATATATATATGTGTGTGTGTGTGTGTGTGTGTGTGTGTTTTAGTCAATGGAAAAAAAAAAGAATAAAGGGAACGAAAGTAGTCTCATAATAAAGCATTAAGAAGGTGCAGTACCGACATCCACCAGGTGTACTCTGGGCCAAACACTTGACTTTGACATAATATAACTTCGACCTTTGACCAACGGTTTAAGTATCGTCAAACCTGTCCTACACTTATACTTCCACCAAGTTTATTCGACATCAAATTAAAACTGTGTGTTGAGCATGTCCTCTCGCCTTGATATCTGACTGATTGTTTTCAAATTTGAATCTCTTTATCCTTTTCTTATTCTATACCTCTGAACTAAGTTTGATGTAGATCATATAAATACTCTTTACACTGACTTGCCATGTATCCTTGGCGTTTGACATATCGTTCTCAAAAATAATAGATCATCTCCTTGGCTGATCTTTAGTCCTACAAACTGTTTTGGTACAAATCGTATCAAAACTGCTTCTTTCTTTCTTTATTTTTTTTTCACACAGCCACACGGTTCACACCTTCACTTTGCCTTGTGACTTTCAACTTTGATTGCTTAACAATTGAGCCCTTTTGTTCCTGCATTACCCTCAGTCCTTCCACCAAGTCTAGTCTAATTCAGATAAAACTGAATGTTGATCTTGCTGGGTTAAATTTGGCCTACCCATACGACCTTGACATATGACGAGTTCTCAAAAACAATACGTCAGCTGAATGGATGGCTTTACTCCTTCACTAAATTTGGTTAAGGTTTGATAAAAACTGAGTTATTTTGTTCACACACACACACACACACACACACACACACACACACACACACACACACACACACACACACACAGAGGGTGAGAGAGAGAGAGAGAGACAGACAGACAGAGAGAACGAAGATGAAGAAGAAGAAGAAGAAGACAAAGAAGGAGGAGGAGGAGGAGGAGGAAGAGAAAAAGCAGGTCGATCAAAACTTATCACCTGCTGTCGTTTGGCGAGTCGCGAGTGTAAAAATGCAGAGAACAGAATAGAAAACGAGAAGATTGAAGAATGAGAAAGGCACGAAGGATAACTGAGAGGTTACTAAGAGGGATATTATTTCCAGGGAAAATAAAGCGAAGAAAATACCAGCAACGGGGAAAATGTTTAAAGACACAGGCATCGCTACGCTGTTGCAGTTATTCACCGGACCAAGCACATACCACCACCTCCCTGCACACCTAACCAAGCTCATAACGGCCCTCATTCACCTCCCCCCAATCCATTTCTTTTAAAGATGGGCGTAAGGAGAACGCTTTGAGGACACGTAACCTGAGCCCTTCAGATTTCTTGTGCAGGTCGCATTGAAATCTCTAGAAATTTTTATTTGCTTTTTCATTGTTTAAAAAAAAGAAAGAAAATACTTTACACACAATATTTTACCTATCAAAAGGCACAAGTTCACTATAGGACACATGATTATGTGAAATTTCTTGAATATGGTGAATATTATCTGAGTTTTGGCCTGAAAACAAAATCTCTATGCCCGGCTAGGTGCCCTGCCGCCCAGCTCTACGGACGGACACCTATTGATTCCAGTGATAATACCCTCCTCTGACTGTCAGGTGAAGGATATAAAAAAGTAAGAGAAGATGGACGGCGGGAAAAAGAATAAAGCATGTAGAGGTCATGGGAGAGTGAAGAGACAGAGAGTGACAGGGTAGATTTGTGTCGGAAATGGTCTGAAAGGTATAACAGAAATGTGAAAAGATAAAGACAAGGCAAGAAAAGCGGAAGAAAGAAGAAACTGAAAGAAAAAAAGTTCCAGATTACCATTAGACCCAAGGAACTGGTCTCCACACTGATAAAGAACACTGACATAATTCAGCGCAAATTACCCTGATGGTTAATGAACATGCAAGAACACAGGATTCCACTATTACTGAGTCTATTATGGGCTGACGTTTAACTTCACAATTTCTTTAAAAACGACTGCAGCAAATAATGAAAAAATTGTCTGCGACTATTATAAAGAGAACTGGTGATGAAATAAAGGATTAACACGATGCTGAAGAGTACCTGAAAGAGAGATAGATGACATGGAAAGAGAGTGAATACAGTAGGTCTCCACAGGATGGTTTGGTGACCTTAATAGGACACGGAAGGTAACAGAAAGATATCGATGAGGATGAAAGAAAACCAGGACAAAGAACAAAGAAAAACTACGAAACAGAAATCTCGGAAAGAAGAAAAGATGAATGTAAAAAAAAAAAAAAAGAATGAGCTGAAGAGAGAAATAAACAAGTAAGGCAAATGAAATGAAAAGAGGGAAAAAGGAAAACGAAAAAGTGGGAAGATAAATACAGCAGGGAAAATTAAGGCAGACACTGAAAGGAGAAGAGGAATAATACACACACACACACACACACACACACACACACACACACACACACACACACACACAAAAGGAAAATGAAGAGATAAAAGAAAGCAAGAAAGGAAAAGAGAAGGGAAACTACACGCTATAAAAGAGATGAAGGACAGGTCAAAAGGAAATTAGAAGCAAGAGGGCGAGAAGCGAATAAGGAGAAGAAAAACAAGTATAAGAAGGAGCAGCAGGAGGTAAAGTGGAAGAACAAATATACCAGGTATATGTAAAGAGACACGACCAGAAAAGGGATAAGGTGTTAACAAAAATGAGATGAGAAAAGAAAAGGAAAGCTGGACGAGAACATGGGAAAGACAGAGGAAAAGAGAAAAGAGGAAGGTAATAGAAAGAAACAAATAGGCAAGATAAAGAAAAGAAGGAAGGGAGCGAAGAGCACAGGAGAGAATAAGAAATAAAGAGCGAGGTGAGAACTGGAGGAATCGTATTTATGAGAAAGGACCAGGTAGGGAAGGGGTGGTAGCGAGGGGATATAAGGAATTGATGAGAGAGAGAGAGAGAGAGAGAGAGAGAGTTACTGCATGCAATACAAAGGCAAGGGAATTGTTATGTCCAATCAGACTAATTACATCTCTGAGTAACTCTCTCTCTCTCTCTCTCTCTCTCTCTCTCTCTCTCTCTCTCTCTCTCTCTCTCTCTCTCTCCTTAGCGCAGCTGATGGGCCATGCAATACATACCGCAGACGTAGGTGGTTCTTTCGTTTCCAAGTTTACCTTCCTTTAATTCAACTTGTATTTTGCTGTAGTTTTTACACATTTTCATTCGTCCCTTACTTTCCTCGAAGCACCGGACTGTTGTAGATATTGGCAGTGGTCAGATGCTGGCACATAAATGCAATGAAGGAAACTATGTCACAGCCAAACCTTCAGTAAGATGTGGCAAAGAAAAGCAAACAGTATTAGATCTTTGGTTCTGCTTTGACTGATTAAACTCCGGCTATGATACGCTGTCTCCCTCACGAGCTGAAGAGAAGGACATTAGGGCAAAAGCTGCCTCCTTCGTCTGCCGCAAACCACTCAAGCTTAATGAGATGTTAGACAGCATAAACAAAATATGGTTAGGGAACCTGAATGACTTCAATACGGTGACGTATTTTATGGTTTATTTTCCCTGAAAACTTCACCATTATAATTATTCAACTTGTAAAAGATCTTTTATATTAAAGGGGCTATTGACTTACGTGTTTAACGCTCTCTTGTCCCAATTAGTTCTCATATGCCGAGCAATGTTGTGCGAAGATAGCAAGAACTAGAAACCATCTCAGGATGGGATCTCACCACCTGCGTAGCCGAAAAGCTTTTCCTCGGCACATAATTTTGCACCTCCATTTCTGATTTGATGCAAATTCAGGATGTAAAACACACACAAACAAAGCCAGCCAGCCCACCTCGCAATTGAAAACAATACCACTCCGCTCGCTTCACAACGCGGGTGGCAACAATCATATGACCGAGTTGTTGAGCGCCATGATTTAGGTAATCATAAGAGCAAGAATAAAATACAGCATTTGCAACTCTTCGCGTTGAAGGATTAGTAAGAAATGATATTACAGGATATAACATTGCACGTTCCATCACCTATGATAGAAAAAAGTCCGTACCTTCATCTAAGACAGAGAGAGAGAGAGAAAGAGAGAGGTTGAAGGAAGTCTGTAAAGGAGGAGAGTTAATCAAATGAAAAGCCTGTTTGAGAAGAGCTGTAAGTTGGGAGCCCCCACACAATGAGAGCTGTACTCCGCACAGAGGCGAATATCATTCGAGAAGATGATCAACATCTGTGTGAGGGTAAAGTAGGTACGAGTTAAGCTTAGCACACTCAGTCTCTTGGAAGCAGATTTTGTAAGCAGTAATTTTTTTTCTTATGAACTCCAAGAGAATGAAACCCTAGGACTGTTTAGAGATTGCGCAAGACTGAATTGGATTTGACTGAATATTCCTGTGGAAAAAATTTTTCAGAAGATGATGGAACTGAATTTTTGATTCATTAAAAATAATTAAGATACTTGCTCATAAAAATAATCGTATAACTATATCACCAGTGTATGATCATAACACCACCCCATGGTAATAAAAACCACCGCTTGGTCATAAACATCACCACAGCATAATGGCCATAAACACGACCACTTGGGCTTAAACTCCAACCCAGGGTCATAAACACCATTAAGTGGTCATAGCCACCACGACATGGGTCATAAACACCAGTATACGGTCATGATCATAAACATCATCCCTTGATCTTACACCAGCGGGTCATAAACACCACATTGTGCTCATAAACACCACCACATGCTCATAGACGGTCATAGTCACAACGACAACGTCATAAACACCACCACATGGTCATGATCATGAAAAGCATCTTACGAGTATTGACATAAACATTACCATATGGTCAAAAACATCACTACACTGCCATTGTCTACACACCACCATATGGTGAATAACACCAACACATGGCTGTAAGCACAAACACATGATCATCAATACCATGGTATTATAATGATCATAAAACTACTACATATTGATGGTCACAAACATCATAAAATGATTGTTAGCGTAACCACGTGGTCATAAACATCATATGTTCACAAATACCATCATATTGTCATAGTCATAAACACAATCGTTTGCTGACGATCATCAACACGAACGCGTAATCATAACATCACATGGTCATTCATTATAATCCATTCATCAACAAATATAAAACCTGCACATGCTTGTTTGTGACCCCCTCTTGAACTGTCAGATTTCGTACTTAATAAGAAAAATGAACCAGTTAACATGCAATTTATGGAAGTAGTTCTCCTTATTGTCTGGTTCATGTAATCAGAAATACCTCACATAAAGAAACAATATGCGAATGTGAGAACTAGGAACTTGCCACACAGAGACTGGTATGCAACAATACACTAGTGTTGGTTACTGATTAAGACAGGAAGACAACTTTCGTATGTTCAAATTTTCATTAACAAAGGTTTGATCTTTTTTTCAGTATAAAATTTGCTGTGATCTAGGTCCTTCTGTCCACACAGCCAGGTCAAGCGGAAAGGGAACAGGAAGATGGTCAATCGGCAAATAGGGAAGAAAGGTAACTCATTTCACGGAGGAAAAAAAAAATGTCCTTCAATGGTTCGAACACACCAAAAATATAATGAATAAATAATAATCATGAGTTCACCATGCCCCCCCCCACCACCACCACCACGACACACAGACTTGCTTAGGCCATTCTTTAGTTTTTCTTTTGAGTCCTCTCTCCCCCAACCCGACAATGCTCATGCTTTCCAAGGGGGGCTCGCCCCTCAGGATGAGAACTTCTGTGCTGACCTAACACCAGGTGGAGGTGAGGGACAGCGAATTAAGGTAAGCCCCTCAAAATTAGCACACTAGATAATACCTTACTTATAATTCACAGGGGATCGTTATGGAAGAAAAGTGTTAGTAAATGTTCCCCTATAAACGTACAACACTTTTATATAACTTAACCCTTCGTTAGTCCTGTGGGGTATTCAAACGTGGTTAGTCCGGTGGGGTGTTACAACACCCCAGTACAAAAATACATGTAGTGTTACTAACATGTAAAATATATTCATACTGACGCTTCAGCGTATCTCTGCAATCAATAGTGAAAAGATTGAATGCCTTGTAGGTGGTGTTTATTAATTTATAATAATAAAATACAATGAATTATAATATCAGTAAAAAATACCAAATGGACTCATATCTCATTTGTCAGGTAAACACGCACATGATTTTTAAAATCAGTATAATGATAAACAATATGCAAAAATAAGATAAAAAAAACAAATTGTATCACAATATGATCTAAATGGTTAGTTTGATAGGGTGACTGGACACCCCAGCACCCCAGGAGGGGGGGGGGAGAGTGCCCCTCTCTCTCACTACAGCAGAGGCAGGACTAAACCAATCCACATGCTCCCTCCCCTCACTGAATCAGGAGAGTACTGGAGCGGAGAGAAATATTCTGATTACCGGCTAGGAAATATGAGCTTTAAAAAAACCTAGGGTGCCAAAACACCCCACCTGACTAACGAAGGGTTAAATGAAGTTGTTGCCAAATATTATCACTAAAAAAAGCTAAACACGGCATTGTAGTGTGTCATCACTGTAGTAATAATCTAAATATCACATCTGATGTGGTAACCATAGGGGTATTTGCCTTCTTAGTGTGACTGGTAAAATATATGGTAGAATACTCATTGATAGGGTTAGGCATATGACAGAGGAGCTAGTTGGAGAAGAACATGGGGGATTTAGGAAGGGAAAAGGGTGTGTAGATCAGATATTTGTTCTAAGATGTTTAGTGGAGAAGTATCTAGAGAAGGGAAGGAAAGTGTATGCTGCCTTCATGGACTTGGAGAAAGCTTATGACAGAATAGATAGGCAAGGTATGTGGAAGGTACGAGTATTAAGAATATATGGAGTGGAGGGGAAATTGTTGAGCGCTGTGAAGAGTATGTACGAGGGAGCTAGGGCTACGGTGCGAGTGGATAGTGAGCTGAGAGTTCTTTGATCTCAGTGTGGGACTGAATCAGGGTTGGGTGATGTCTCCATGGCTGTTTAATATATACATGGATGGGGTTGGAAAGGAGGTGCAAGGTAGGGCAGTGGATGTGGGGCTGGCCCTAATGAATGAGGGTGAGATTTGGAAGCTTCCGGTGTTGCTGTTTGCTGATGATACAGTATTGTTGAGTGAAGATGAATGGGATTTGCAAGGTTTGGTGAATGAATTTGGGACAGTGTGTAGGAAGAGGAATCTGAAAGTTAATGTAAACAAAAGTAAAGTTATGGTGTTTGAGAAGAATGAAGTCACAGAGTGTGCATTGAGGTTGGATGGTGAGGATATGGAGAATGTGAGTGCATTCAAGTACTTGGGTAGTGTGATGAGTAAGGATGGAACTTTGGGGGATGAAGTGCATGAAAGGGTACAGCAGAGAAGGAAGGTTGTTGGTACACTGAAAGCAGTGATGAGAAATAGGGAGGTGAGTATGGAAGTTAAGAAGTCACTGCATGATAGTATTGTGATCCCTACCCTGACGTATGGAAGCGAGGCGTGGACCTTGAAAGAGGGGAACAAGTCAAGAGTGAGAGCAGTGGAAATGAGTTACTTGAGAGGAGCATGTGGAGTGACGTGGAGGGACAGTTTGACGAATGAAGAAGTGAAGGAACGTTGTGGGGTAGATGTGGATGTGGTTGAGAAGATTAGGAGAAATACACTGAGGTGGTTTGGACATGTGGAGAGAATGGAGAAAGAAAGACTGACTAAGAGGGTGTATATAGGTGAGGTGGAGGGAGAGAGAGGGAGGGGTAGACCGAGGATGAGGTGGAGGGATGGAGTTGAGAGGTATATGAGGGAAGGGGGGGGTGAGTTGGGGGGAGGGTAGTCAAATGGTGGGTGACAGAGCGACTTGGAGGCGTTTTGTCTGCGGCCACCCTTTGCGGGATTAGGGCGTCGGGCTATAGATAGATAGATAGATAGTTTCAAGACACAGGTAAAACCACATGTGACTTCTGTTGGTGATCTTAACTGCGTGATAGCATATCTTCACGAATGCTGAAGCAGTATTAATGCACAGTGCACAAACTGTGGAAAGAAAAGTGACTGAAATGGTATATCGAGAAGAAAGCGGATATTAGTACTTCTCTGAATATGTAGCAGCGACCACGGAGCCGGTCTACAATGTCCTAGACTGAATATCAGAAGACGGCTCGATGCTGCAGCCAGGCAATAACTCTGTCGTCAAGTGAGGGATATTGAAGACATCACTGGTCACAGTGCCAGCGCAAACGATATCAGACGCTTTGTTCGGTCGAAGCAATTTTCCTGAAAACACCAAGCTTAAAACCAAATCACCACTCAGACCAAAATGAATACCACCACCGCCACAACAACATTCAGTTCCACCACTGCCACTACCAGACTACCATCATAACAACCACAACCACAAGAACAACCAGTTCCACCAGCAGTGCCGTGACCAAAATCACCACCACCTTTGCCATAGTAAGATCCACCGACATCACCACCAAAACCACAAGTAATATCATCACCACCACCACTAATGAATACATCCACCATCACCAACACCAATCAGTATCCCCCCCACCATCACGGTAATAGTCAGTACCGTCACCACCAACTTCACTGCCACAACGAATTCCACCTTCCCGACCAAAACTATTACTACAACCAATACCACCACTATCACCACTACCACCATCACCACCACTACCCCCATTACCAAAACCACCACCACCTTGACAATAACAACAACCACAAACAACACCATCACCATCATGACAGTAACAACCACCATCAACACCACCACCACCATGACAATAACCAGAACCACCCTCAACACCGCCACTACCTCAGAATCACCTCCACCAGCTGGAGGTGAGGGACAGCGAATACCACCACCACCATCTACACTACCACCACAGACAAGTCCTCACCACCAAAGCCTGCACAACTCAAAGCTCTCGGATTACCCCCATTCATCGAGACTGTATATCGAGTGACCAACATTCCTTCCTTTACACCCATGGCAATGTGGCACGAGCAGTAAAACCAACACCTGTGAGCAGTATACCAGCCAGGTGAACAGTTACGGACAATAGTTCAGTTACACTACTTAAAAACTGTCAAGACTTAATGGTGTCTTTCTTAACAAATGAGTATTATTCCAGCAGGTTGGAAAGGATGCCATTGCTTCTAGTACTTTCCAGCCCCATGTGTGTAAAAGGATCAATGAACATAGTTGTAGTTAAAACCCCAAAGGCTCATGAAAACACCAACCAAAAACAATGTCCGTTGTCCGGACTTTATATACCTGGCACTATATCTTTTTTTTTTTTTTTTTGTGAACTCTTTGTTCACTTCAGCTTTGCTTCCCCAGCTTGAACTTGTTCTTCACCTTTGCAAATGATGTGAATATAAAGTTTCAAGGAGGTATACCGACGCAAAATATACACGATTCACGACGTCAGAAAATCCAATCGCTGTTACAGTTCATTGCCAGACAGGCTACAAACGGACAATAATTTGCTCCTGCTCATTAAACCCAAATGTTTCCTGGATTGCATTTACACTGGATATCCTAACGAAATGCGTATCCACATGCGTAGATCAAAAGATAGGAACACTCCCTCTTGATGAACGCATAGCAGGAGAGTGGTTAACTATACTGTACTTTTTTTTTTTTTTTTTTTTTTTTTTACTGAAGCGAAGATGCACTTGACAGGTTGTCGATGGCTGGCTGAATGCAACATGCCGAGTAACATTTTCTAACCCAAATTTCCCCTTCAGATATGTGTTGTTAATTAATAATGCTAACGAGTAATGAGATTATGAAGTAATGTTGCATTCAGCAAATCATCAGCAACCTGTCGAGTGCATCATCACCCCTATAAAAAAAAATGAGTATAATATTTCCGTAATCCTTTTGACAAAAGAAAAAAGTCACTAACTCTTTGTTTTTATGTTTCCGACTCTGTTATGAACTCACTTTAATAAATATTTATCCTTCCAAAATGAATCGGTGCTTTAGCTTGGCCGCTATTTTTCCAGCGAGACCTTATGTAACGACTTTATCAAGCCAGTTTACCTTTAAGGGACTGATTCCTATACGCTGTGCCAGCCAACTTGTATGTTGATCTACACCTAACAGTTGCCTCGAATTGGCTAGGGCAAATTTCTTCCAACTGATGAAATGGCAATCTCTGTCACCAGGTATGTTCATATTGATTTGTAAATTTTGCTGCGATATTTCACGAGTCTCGGACGCTGGGAAAGTGCGGCTCTACAGACAAGATGGCAAGTGGAAAACACCTGCTTCGCAGATTTCGTAATGCCTCGTCTTTAGCGATTTATTTGTATACAGGTTCATAATGCGCTCGTGTGCTCCTGATACAAACTAGGTTGGTATTACATAGATATGCATACTATACAAGCGAAAGCAATGGTTATTATGATTTAAAAAATCGCTGAGGAAGAGAAATTATGAAAATCCGTATGCCAACAAGAATACTTAAGTTCTGTGCAGCAGGTCCCCCGCGATGCCTCCTAGGTGCTGGGTAGGCTACTGACTGGTCTGCTGGGAGAGCCATGCCTAAACCAGTAACCCTGGCGAGAGCAGTATAACTCTGATTCAGCTTCCTCATATTCAGACTGCTGAACGTTGTTTATTTCACCCGCGTCCTTGTTCATCCAGTATAACTGGGGACCTTGATGTAACAGTATCTTTTGTGGCTTGGGACAAGGTGTCGATTACAACAGAACAAAAGATGATTGGCTACCTTGATGTGCTTCGTGCAATCGGCAGGCAAATGTATATAAATATATATACACGGGTGAACCAGGGTTCGCTCCCTGCCATGGTGATAAACTTTGGGGGTGTTCACCTACCCACGCACTGCACTGGCGGACACAAGGGGTGCTGTGGTTGAACCAGTGTCGCTTACTATAAAGTATGCTTGCACCCAGTCGGCTTGCGTGGGCCGATTATGCTTGGTTCACAGGCTACACACACATCCAAAGCCACTGCAACACTACAATGACACTTACAAGCATTTTTCACCCTACATACAATCTCTACCACACAGCCTAAGCCACTTGGTAGAGAGATACAGTGGCGCTATCGTCCCAACTTCGGTCGGGATAGGCCGGTTCTGCAGTGGATACTCAAACGGCTGATGATAATATCTATCTATCTATCTATCTATCTATCTATCTATCTATCTATATATATATATATATATATATATATATATATATATATATATATATACAGTCATAAGATCAAAAAAATATACAAAGTCCAGTTTTCTTTTTATAATAGAGGGGAAAATTTGCTCCTATATAACGGCAAGAGAACTGCAAAATATTATATCCGTATCACGTCAGTAAGAAGTGGCGCCTGGACACTTTATTATGCAGCCCTTTCCTGGCACACTGTGACCGTGCACTACCCAGAACTCACCACGATTAGGTTGCTGCAAATAGAGTTCCACACTTAACCCATCCCATCCTCCCTTCCATTAAACTGGGCTAGATTTGCTCTGCTTTGAAATCCTTCTTTGATTCGGATGCTGGCATTATTTTTCTTGATTTGAGTATGTTCCTTATATACCCATCTTTGCTTCTGTAACCATAAACTTCTGCAGATGGTTCCATCACCAGCTTTACTGTGCGTTCAACTGACTGAGTGTGGCAAGGATACTTTGGACACAGGTTTTCCGCAAGTTCAAGACTTTCAGCCAAACCATGTAGTTCAACATTAGTCAAACTCTTGAGGAGCGATGGTTCAGTAATATCCACCACATCCCAGCTGATCAGTTGAGTATAATGATCTGCCCCAAAATTCATCTCTGGTACTTTGAATTGTCTTCTTTCTTGTCTTGGGTTGTTTCTTACTGCAAAATTTTCATCACAGCATCTCTTCTGATGTCAATATCATCATCAAATACCATGCCCAAAAGCATGTTTTCCGGATGGGCATAGAAAGCATTTGTTTGAATAGCCTGAGTAGCAGCCTTATATACTCCCAAGCATTCGTCTTTCATATATTTAATCTTGGTAACAGCATTGAATAGATTTTTCAGTCCACTGACACAGGAAGGATTATTCTTAATCTGAAACCAGGTCGGAATGTATACAATCATCAAATATTTGGCCAATGTTTTCAATGGTTTGGAAGGAAAAGGTACCGGGCAATACAGTCTCAGAATTCTTGCACATGCTGTCAGCCATCTCGAATGTGCTAATGGGCCTGGTTCAGCTGAAGAGAATGATGCAGGATATTTTCCAGATGAAACTGCATACCATAAAATCCATACAAATCAACACACTGTTACCATAGCTCGGCGACAACTATGATATATATGTTATATTTATATGTTATATTTATATATCGTAATTGTAAAGATAATATATCGCAGTCGTCGCTGAGCTATGGTAACAGTGTGTTGATTTGTATGGATTTTACGAAAGGAGAGAATATCCATTGTACTTGTCGTAGATGGCAGGAGAAAGATAAAGATGAGTCTGGGGTTTGATTGCTGTATATTTTCTTCAAAGAGTATATATTAAGAGTAATACTGGGGTAATAGTGAGTCTCACAAGAGCGTCCTGAGGTGAGAGCGGTTACTGGCTAAGTCCGCGCTCTCCTTCCTCCTCTCCTCACCATGTCTCTATCCTCTCCTAAACCCCCTCTGCCCTGTCTCTCCCATTTCTCTTGTATATGACTGGATGTATCACGTGTAAGGGCACGGGTGTGCGACACCTTCCGGAACCTGGGGACTTCCCCATCAGGCATCACACTTTATGTGTTTTGAAATTCCTGAGAACGTGCGAACATTATATCCTCTAGCCCTCTCGGCCAGGCATGACTTTCATATAACTTCTATATTAGATATATACAGTAAGTTACTAGCTATTAAGTAGTGTGTTATGATATTTTAGAGTCCTGATATGGTGCAGTGAGGATCTGTCCCTTCTCTCCTTGGGGTTAAGATGCAAATGAATGTGCTTGTGTGGATGAGTAAATTGGGAGTGTGTCCCCCTGTCTCCGCTACCTCCCTTTCTTTGGGGAAAAGCACCCTATATATATATATATATTATATTGGTTTTACGTCAGGTATCCTCGAAGGGCTAAGGTGTTGCCCCTGAGTAGAGAACTTTTGGACTGGAGCGTGTAGCATTTTATGACCGGATGCCCTTCCTGATGTCTACCAATGACCCTTGGGTGGATTAGATCCTCCGACCCTTCGGTCAGAGCGGAGTGCTCTAACCCACTGAGCCACGGATGCTATATATATATATATATATATATATATATATATATATATATATATATATATATATATATAATTTGTATGAGAAAATGGCAGCGTATAAGAGAGAAGTGGAGGAACGATTGGGCAAATATGAATTGGAGCAGATGGGACACGTGGAAGGTGTGTGTAGGATATTTACAGAAGAAATATGTGCAGCATGTGATGTGGTGTGTGGAAGGAAGAGAAGACGGAGGGGGGTGCAAGGAACAGCATGGTGGACTGAAGACGTGAAACAGGCTGTGGCACAAAAGAAGAAAGCATACAATGAATGGATGAGAAATAGGGGCGTGGAAGAAGTTGAGAGGCGGAAGAAAGAGTTATATGTAGAAAGAAAGAGAGAAGTGAAAAGATTAGTAAGAGAGAGTAAGAAGAGAGTGGATGAGGAATTTGGAAGGAATTTGAGTGTAAAGTGGAGGGACTGTAACAAAATGTTCTGGAAGGAGGTGAAAAGAGTAAGACAGGGTGGAAGTGAAGTTAGCAGGGGAGTGAAAGATAAAAATGGTAGATTACTAGTGGAGAAGGGAGAAAAAGTGAGCAGATGGAGAGAACACTTTAAGGATTTGTTGAACGTAGAGGATGGAAGTAATGCGAGTTTAAGTGGCTGGGGAATGGCTGGGAGAAGGAGGGAGGTGAGAAGACAGGAAGAAATCAGTAGGATAGAAGTTGTGGAAGCAATGAAGAAAGTTAAATTGGGGAAAGCCCCAGGAATTGATGGAGTGTGTGGTGAAATGCTGAAGCATGGGGGAGAGATAGTAGTAGAATGGATGTGGAAGATGTGCAGATTGGCGTGGGAGGAAGGTAGAGTCCCAGAGGATTGGAAGTCAGGTATAATTATTCCTTTGTACAAAGGAAAAGGGGAAAAAGAAGTGTGTGGTAATCATAGGGGCATTTTTCTTCTTAGTATAATAGGAAAAGTGTATGGTAGGATACTTATTGACAGAGTTAGAGAAAGAACTGAGAAATTAGTTGGAGAAGAACAGGGAGGCTTTAGGAAGGGAAGAGGTTGTGTAGATCAGATATTCATTCTTAGATCTTTAGTGGAAAAGTTTCTAGAGAAGGGAAAGAAGTTGTAAGCGGCTTTCATGGATTTAGAGAAAGCATATGACAGGTGGATAGACAAGGATTGTGGAAAGTGTATGGAGTAGATGGGAAGTTGTTGAATGCTGTGAAGAGTATGTACGATGGTGCGAAGGCTGCATTATGTTTGGATGGTGAACTAAGTGAATTTTTCTCTTTGAAAGTTGGGTTGAAACAGGGATGTGTCATGTCTCCATGGTTGTTCAATCTGTACATGGATGGGGTAATAAAAGAGGTACAAGGTAGGGTAGTGGATATTGGAGTGGCCCTGGTGAGAGAGGATAGTGTTTGGAAACTCCCTGTTCTGTTGTTTGCAGATGATACTGTGTTGTTGAGTGAAGACGAAGGGGAGCTGCAAGGCTTGGTGGATGAATTTGGGAGAGTGTGTAAGCAACGGAATCTAAAGGTGAATGTAGGGAAGAGTAAAGTGATGGTCTTTGAGAAAAGTGAAGTCAGTGAATGTACGGCGAGGTTGGATGGTGAGGAATTGGAAAATGTGAGTACGTTTAAGTACTTGGGTAGTGTGATGAGTAAGGATGGAGGTTTGGAGGGTGAAGTGCTTGAAAGGGTACAGCAAGGAAGAAAGGTTGCTGATTCTTTGAAAGCAGTGATAAGAAACAGGGAAGTGAGCATGGATGTGAAAAAGTTACTACATGACAGTATTGTGATACCAACTCTAACGTACGGAAGTGAAGCTTGGACGTTGTTGGAAGGACACAAGTCAAGAGTGAGAGCAGTGGAAATGAGTTATTTAAGAGGAGCCTGTGGAGTCACATGGAGAGACTGGCTGACGAATGAGGATATAAAGGAGCGTTGTGGTGTTGATGTGGATGTGATAGGAAGCGTTATGAGGAACACACTGAGGTGGTTTGGCCATGTGGAGAGGATGGAGGGTGAAAGACTGACGAAGAGAGTGTATGTGAGTGAGGTGGAGGGGGGAAGAGGGAGGGGGAGGCCTAGGATGAGATGGAGGGATGGGGTGGAAAGGTATATGAGAGAGGGGGGTGTAAGTTGGGAGCAGGGCAGTGAAATGGCGGGGGACAGGGCGACTTTGAGGCGATTTGTTTGTGGCCACCCCAAACGGGATTGCGGCGTCTGGCAATATATATATATATATTGTTACGGAACAGAGAAAGATAACGTACACTTTAAGTGAGAATACTAAGAGTCACTACTGTCCCGTAAAGTTCCAGGTTCAAAACAAAAGAGTTAGGTAAAATTACAAGTTAAAGTTTAATGCACAAACTAACAACAAAACATTCAGGACTCATAAGGATAATGTAATGGCAAATAAACAGGTTAAATATATGGTTAACTGCAATAGCCTCTATTAAAACGAAATTAGCAAGAGTAAATTTATCTAAGTCAGCCCTGATAAAATGAGATACCAGATAATACTCAGTGAATGCCAGATAAATTATTAAAGATACAAACTATTATCAAAAATGACTGACATAAAACCCAACATTAATCAAAAACCTCACTAGGCCTAAGAATTAACCTTATGCTACACAGCACAAGAAAAAATGCAATAACACTTATACTCAAATCACACACAGCTGCTAGATGTTTGGAGATTTCTTGAGCACTCACAATAATAATAACTGTGCAGGGGAGGACAGAGATGTGAACAAAATGAGGAGCAGATCTAAGTGGCAATGATGCAGAGACTGAGCTCATTATATAGGGGCCAGCAGAGCTTGATACAACTTGTAAGAAGGACGCGCAAATGAAGCCATGGGGACAAAGAGTTGACAATCCCGCTCGGAATAACAGAGAGAACGACTTACTCTACTATAACGGTAGAAGGGAGGGACTGAGGCAGAACACGCTCGTGATCAAACATGCAGCATACTGTGCATTAAAATTACACAAAAGATGATGAAATCATAGGCTATGTAACACCTCCCCACAAAGAAAAAAGAAATTTACAAAGGAAATTTCTTATTACTCTAAAACAATCTATATATGGCATTACAGAACATGCAAAAGTTTTTCCTAATGTTACAAAACATGAGATCTCCCTAGCACGTTCAGTCATAGGTACTTGCCAGTATCCCTTTAACAAATCAAACTTACTTATGTACCTAGCCTTTCCGATCTTGTCTATGCAATCTTCCACGCGAGGGAGAGGGTAAGTGTCTGTTTTGGTTATCTGATTAACACGTCTGTAGTCGATGCAAAGCCGCTGTGACCCACCTGGCTTAGGGACTAGAGTGACAGGAGAACTCCACTCGCTCTGACAGGGCTCAATCATCATGTGGTCCAACAGGTAGCCAAGCTCCTTCTCGATGAGACGAACTTTCACTGGGTTCACACGGTAAGGAGGCAATTTAATTGGCTTTGCGTCTCCAACATCGACATCATGCATCAACACAGTGGTTCTTCCTGGAGTGGCACGGAACACTAGCGGGTACTCCTGCAGTAATGCCGAAAACTCCTGCCTTTCCTTGGGAGGTAGATGAGAAAGCTTAGTCTGGAGATCATTCATGATATCAGGATTCTTCCCCAAACTATCACTCAGGCTCATACTGCATGGGAGAGCTTCACTTGCAGACTCGGGTGGAACAGTTACAGTGCAGACTGGATTATTTTCGTCCCGCCTGTGATATAACTTTAGCATGTTGATGTGACATAGTTGCTTGCTCTTTCTACGATCTGGTGTGGCGATGACATAGTTGACATCACTGAGTTTCTTCTCCACGAAATAAGGGCCACTAAACTTGGCTTGAAGAGGTTGCCCATGAACTGGTAGCAGAATCAAAACCTGATCTCCTGGCTGAAAGTGGCGTAACCTGGACTTCTTATCATACCAAGTCTTCATCTTCTCCTGAGCAGCTCCTAAATTCTCTCTCGCCAGCTGTAAAGCAGTGGACAGCCGTTCTTTGAACTTCATCACATACTCCAGCAGGTTGACGTCATCTTCCTCCGACAGCCAGCATTCCTTGAGTAGCTTAAGGGGTCCTCTTACTTCATGGTCAAACAGTAGTTCAAAAGGTGAGAAGCCCAGTGATTCATTTGGAGATTCTCTTGCGGCAAACACAACGAATGGAAGACCTTTATCCCAGTCTTTCTGATGTTCCAAACAGTATTTCTTGAGCATCGATTTGAGTGTTTGATGATATCTCTCCAACGCTCCTTGGGTCTGAGGATGGTAAGCTGAAGACGTGATCTGGGTGATGCCCAACTCTTTCAGAGACTGCTTGAAAACATTTGACATGAAATTACTTCCCCGGTCTGACTGTACCTCCTTGGGCAGACCAAACTTTGTGAAGAACCCTAGCATTTCCTTAACCACGTTCTTTGCTGAGATGTTTCTAAGTGGAATGGCTTCAGGATAACGAGTAGCCATATCAATCATGGTCAACACATAAGAAAATCCCGAAGAAGTCTTAGGAAGAGGGCCCACAATATCCACCAACACACGGGCGAAAGGCGCCTCAAAAGGAGGAATGGGAACTAGAGGTGCAACCTTTTCGGTCTGATTACACTTTCCCACAACTTCACAGGTGTGACAAGACTTACAATACCAGGAAACATCCCTGAAGATACCTGGCCAGTAGAAGTGTTTCAAAATGCGTGCCACAGTCTTCCTCACTCCAAGGTGTCCTGCCAAACTGGCATCATGAGCCACTCGAATGATATCCTGCCCACAAACACGAGGGACGACAACTTGATGCACAACCTCCCATTCACAGTCGGCTGATGCTGTTGGGGGTCTCCACTTCCTCATAAGTACTCCCGACCTCACACAACAACAAGTAGAAGCACCGGCTGACTCTTCTTCACTGTAAGCAGAGTTAGCTAGACCTTTCAACTCAGGGTCAGCAACCTGCAACTCAACCAACTCTTGACGAGACAAATTATCAACACTACGGGGTACTGCCTCATCTGGTGAGTGGTCCAAATTAGCAAGAAAAGTGTCAGCTAGGATAACATCATCATCATCATTATCCTCTAAATCACCAGTAACTTTAGACTTAGCCCTAGTGACAGCACATGCAGGGAACACATCAGGGACACCACAATCCTGGGCCGCAGCCACTGGCTCACTAGACAACTGAGGAGCTGGACACATTTGACTTCCACCAATATCATTTCCAAGTAAGAAAGTTACACCTGACATTGGGAGTGTCTCAACCAACCCAACCATAACGGAACCATTAACAAAACCAGACTCTAAATTCACTCTGCACAGAGGGACAGAGAAGTAATTATTCCCTACACCTTGTAAGATTACAGTTTCATCAGAGGAATTAACATTAGAGCCTAGAACACTGGTCAGCATAAGGGATTGGCAAGCACCTGTATCACGATATATTTTAACTGATTTCCTGTCATTACTGTCCAGAGGACTGACAAAACCATCAGACAGGAAATTAGCACATGAACTCTTGAGAGTGTCACCAACGTTACTGCTCAAAAGAGGAGCTCCATCATGAGAATTTAAGTTACCCCTCAAAGCAGGTTCAGTTAACTCAGTTAAAGAATTCTGGGAACTCTCAAGAGTGGACACTAGACCAATTGACTGAATATTTAAAGACTCCTTTTTGTTCACATCACGCTGTCTCCTGAAACATCTCTCCGTAGTATGACCAAGCTTACTACAATAAGTACATTTACTTTTCTGAAATCTAGAGGTGAAGCTGGTATTTACTTCCTGAGAAACATCATCCTTATTCTCTTTCCTGTTACCTGTACTCTGAGTAGAGGCAACGTACTTACTCTCAGCTTTCCCTTTTTCTCTAGAATATCTCTTGTGAGTGAGAACATACTCATCAGCTAAAACTGCAGCATCAGACAAATTATCTATTCTTTTCTCATCAAGATATAGGCTTACATCTTTATAAATACACCTTTTGAAGTCCTCCAGCAAAATCATCTGCTTAAATTTGTCAAAATCAGAATCCACATTCTTAGAATTTAACCACTGCTCTAACAGATCTTCTTTGATTTTTGCATTCTCAACATGGGATTGCTTATCTTGCTTGTAAGTTGTCCTAAATTTTACTCTATAAGCTTCAGGAACAAGCTCATAGGCCTTAAGAATCAAGCTCTTAACTACATCATAATTATCAGATTGATCCTGAGGCAAAGATGCATAAGTTACTTGAGCTTTACCGGTGAGAACAGTTTGAAGGAGTACTGGCCAATACTTTTTGGGCCAATTAAAACCTGTAGCTACCCTCTCAAACAACTGAAAATACTTTGTTAAATCAGATTCATTAAAAGGAGGGACAAGTTTAACATTTTTAGCCACATCAAAATCATCAGAGCTAGATGATCCAGTTCCACATTGTTTCATGCGATCCTCATGGTCTGCCTGAATCCTGGCAAGTTCAACTTGTGCCTTAACCTCCCTAGCACGGGCCTCCTGCAGGGCTAGCTGTAACTTAGCTAATTCAATCTGCGTTTGCTCATTTGGAGGAGTTACATTAAACAAGCTTTCATTAATCATGTCAACAATCTGATCTTTAGAATGATGAGAGCGAACAACAATTCCCAATTGTTGAGCAACAAGCTTAAGTTCATTCTTTGTTCTGTTTTCTACATCACACACTGTTTGCACATTTGACAAAAAATCTTTGGCTTCATCAAGTGTAGTAATAGTAGACATCATGAATATATCACAGTCACAAAATATCAAGCAATATCCTTATGATAATATCCTGAATATCCTGATAAGAGGTCGCCAAATTTATGTTACGGAACAGAGAAAGATAACGTACACTTTAAGTGAGAATACTAAGAGTCACTACTGTCCCGTAAAGTTCCAGGTTCAAAACAAAAGAGTTAGGTAAAATTACAAGTTAAAGTTTAATGCACAAACTAACAACAAAACATTCAGGACTCATAAGGATAATGTAATGGCAAATAAACAGGTTAAATATATGGTTAACTGCAATAGCCTCTATTAACACGAAATTAGCAAGAGTAAATTTATCTAAGTCAGCCCTGATAAAATGAGATACCAGATAATACTCAGTGAATGCCAGATAAATTATTAAAGATACAAACTATTATCAAAAATGACTGACATAAAACCCAACATTAATCAAAAACTTCACTAGGCCTAAGAATTAACCTTATGCTACACAGTACAAGAAAAAATGCAATAACACTTATACTCAAATCACACACAGCTGCTAGATGTTTGGAGATTTCTTGAGCACTCACAATAATAATAACTGTGCAGGGGAGGACAGAGATGTGAACAAAATGAGGAGCAGATCTAAGTGGCAATGATGCAGAGACTGAGCTCATTATATAGGGGCCAGCAGAGCTTGATACAACTTGTAAGAAGGACGCGCAAATGAAGCCATGGGGACAAAGTGTTGACAATCCCGCTCGGAATAACAGAGAGAACGACTTACTCTACTATAACTGTAGAAGGGAGCACTGAGGCAGAACACGCTCGTGATCAAACATGCAGCATACTGTGCGTTAAAATTACACAAAAGATGATGAAATCATAGGCTATGTAACAATATATATATATATATATATATATATATATATATATATATATATATATATAGTTTCACCTCCTTACTTTCCAGCGGTGCCTAACTTTTCATTTCTTTCTTTTTAATTTCATAAAGAGTCATGGGAAGAACAGAATTTCTTTGGGAGTGACCGTTACTGAACCTTCCTGACAGTCACCTTCCCAGCACGCCAATGCCAACTGTGGAAACAGCTGAACATTTAAGTTACAGTTAATCGCTGAGATACTGCTTGACATTGTCTTTTCATGCATGCCAAAAGATGGATCTCTTGTACCCATATCATGATACCAATTTAGGTAATGCTTCCTGGCACCATCCCGAAGAACTTGTAAATATTATTTACTATATCTGCAACAATATAAACATTGTTCTATGTAGTGTTCGGGTTATGATACCATTAGTTTATCTTCAGAAGTTGAAGCCAAATTATAATAGTTCTGGATGTATTATAAATATTCAGTAAATTACTACACCATCCCAGGACACCAGAAATAAATAAAAATAAACTAGAGGCCCCCGCAAGGAGGGAATCACACCAGCTACGAGCCGATACATATGTAGCGCGGCTCGGAATATGACCTTGACCTTGACATGCTTTCACCAAGTTCGAACTCGTAGGAGATTTTCATCCCTATTACTCGCCTGTAAAATTTTGTGATGATATCTCGAGTGGTTGCGGAATTATCATGGCAACAGACACACAGACTTTGACCTACTTTTACCAATTTCGAACTTGTGATCGATTTTTTCCCTGCTAAAAATCTGTAAAATTTTGTGATGTTTTGAGCAGTTGTGAAATTATCATGCTAACAGACACACAGAAGCACAAACAAACTGAACACAATACCAGCTTCACTATCATGCTGGTAACAACAACAACAGCAACAACAAAACTACTATTACTACTATTGCTACTACTACTACTACTACTACTACTACTACAAAACAACAGCAACAACAACAACTACTACTACTACTACTACTACTACTACAAAACAACAACAACAACAACTACTACTACCACTACTTTGGTACTATTCTGAACTGAATAAAACCATTCTGAAGAAAGAATAAACCAGGAATTTATGTCACCTGGTTCAAAGAGTCAGGACGCTCCCTCTCACCTCTTCCTTTGTGATTTATTTTTCCATATGGGCAAAAGCGGGTGGGATCGCAAAACTTCCCCTCCTTAGATCTTAAACCCCTAACTGTCCTCTTGTCCTCTGCGGAATCGATACGTATGATGATTTTGAGTAATTTTTCATATTACATCTTTATTATTTCCTGACTCTGGAGAGGGACGCATACACCAGTAAAACTCAGCTGCCTCCATATCACTGGAACGGAGGATGACAGACCGCAAAACGGCAACTTCTGCCTGCATTCCTCAGGGATCACGTTCAGGTAATTCTGGAACCACGACAACAACGACAAGAAGTTTCCAGGGTGATGCTCGAACTCTTTTTCCACCCAATTCAGACAATGGTACTCATCAAAAAGAATCTTATGTTAGGGTAATAATAATAATAATAATAATAATAATAATAATGATAATGATAATAATAAAAACAATGCCACCAAAGGTGACAGCAATAACAAAACAGCACTAATAATAATAAATAGAGGCCTTTCCAAGGGGGGAATCACACTAGCTGCGAGCCGATATATATCTAGCGCGGCTCAGAATATAACCTTGGCCTTGACCTACTTTCACCAATTTTGACCTCATAGGAGATTTTCATCCCTACTACACACCTGCCAAATTTTGTGATGATAACTTGAGCGATTGGGAAGTTATCATGGTAACAGACACACAGACTTTGACCTACTTTCACCAGTTTCAAACTCGTGATCGATTTCTTTCCCCTACTACACTCCTGTAAAATTTTGTGATGATATCTTGAGCTGTTGCGAAGTTATCGTGCTAACAGACACACAGACATACAGACAGATAGACAAAATGAAAACAATACCAGCTTCGCTATCGTGGCTGGTAATAAACCACGATGAATCTGTGGGATGAGGGTCAACTTCTATTTCCTCCATGTTACAGGGCCAAGAAAGATGTCTGCAGTTATGCGATGCAGTGATTATGGTAAGGCCTTTACAATGGTACATCCTTTCTGTTTTTTTTTTTTTTCCTTCCTTTCTTGCTTTTATATCTTCCAATTGTTCTTGTTATATTACACTGATATGCTGCTAATTTTGGTTCACCCATCTGGTGTAGATTTTTTAATTATCTCTCTTCTTCTTCACATGCTGTAAAGAATTTCTTTCTTTAATTCAATATTTTCTTCTGTGAACAGAAATTCACCAATTAATTTCGACTCTTCTGCCTCATATTGTTGTTCCATTCCTGTTACTTTTGTCTTTCACTATTATTTTCTGGGCAAATCAGCAGACAGTGCTTAATAATTATCTTCCACAAAACTTACATGTTATTTCATCATCAGTGTGTCTTCTTACATCATTTAGTTGTAAGGTCCCGCTTCTTGCTTCATACAGTATGTTTGATGATGGACAATTGTCATATATTGTTCTTCCTCAGTTTTCCATTTACACCTTTTACACATTTCTAGACATGACTTACTGTTCACTTCTCTTCATTTATCAGTGTCCAATTTCCTTAGTTTTTCTTTAAGTTCTTTTTTCTCTAATCTGAGGATATATTCTTTACTCAGACCTACAGTATACTCTTCACATATGATCTTGTAATTCTTATCCAATTGTTTCTGTCATCTTCACACATTTCTCTTAAAATTTCCTTTAAAACATCTTCAGTCCGCGTAGATTTTGGACAGAAGGTATGTGACCTAATAATGGGGGGGGGGAGTGTTGTGGGCATGTCCAATATTACAGACATAATATTGGGCATGTCCAATACTGCACAAGGGTGGGAGGAGGAAGGGGAATGGGGAGGGGGAGGATTGTTTGAGGGCATGTCCAATACTACGCATGGGTGGGAGGAGGAAGGGGATTGGGGGGGGGGGAGGATTGCTTGAGGGCCTGTCCAATACAAAGCATGAGTGGAAGGAGGAGGGGGTGGGAGGGAATGCTTGAGAGCATGCCCAATTCTACGCATAGGTGGGAGGAGGAGGGGGTGGGGGGGTTTGCTTGAGGGCGTGCCCAATACTACGTATGGGTGGGAGGAAGAGGGGGTGGGGGGATTGCTTGAGGGTATGCCCATAACTAGGCGTGTGTAGTCATGGGCAGGGTTGTACTACCAATGTATTATATTTAATAAAGATGAGCTGTGAAGTATGATTGGTATGATCATGGCGATGAGTCATTTCAGAATTTCTCCCAGAGGAAAACGAACAGAAACTAGAAGAAAGATAGGATTCATTGTTGTTTTGCATTAAACGTTTCGTGATGCAGGTTAAAATGAAGTTAACCTATTGTATATCATTTCAGGAGGATTTCCCTAACAAGAAAAACAAGATCCTGGAGGAGATAGGAAACAAATATAAAAAGAATAATCTTACTGATGCGGTGAAAAAGCTGAGATAGTTTAATGATAGAATCACATTTGCCTATACAGTCTTTCTTATAACGAATCAGTACATTTGTACATATAATTGTGATTTAAATTTGATGAATAGAATAGTAATACACCTGTACATAAAGTGTCTGTTTCTGACTGTCTGTCTGTCTGTCTCCTATAGCATACACCACACACCTAAAACACACACACACACACACACACACACACACACACACACACACACATTAACATATCTACGCTATAAGTTTTCAGTACCGCCATTAACGTGTTTTATTGCCATATTTACCTCTTTTTGGTCTTTCCCATTGATGTAAGTGTGGCGGGCAAGGCTTTTGTGGCAGCCGGAAGTAGGTGATATATCTGTCGAGCGCGAATGCATACGAACAACACCTTTTTAGACTGCGTACTGCGTCGTGGCGTGTACTTGTTAGCACGGGGAATATTTGAAATTACCCACTGTTTTGGTGCATGACCCGATTATCCTTATTGATCAGTTTCACACCAAGTAAATTAAACTTTCATCATAGGTACTTGAGTTCATATAGATCAATTCAACTCCTTTCTGAAACCATATTTTTGTCAGCTGGTGGGCAGATTATATCAATTTGATGCAATTCTACTTCAAATTAGCTTACTATATACAAACATTCGAGGCCGAAGACGAGATGGAAGGATGGAGAGGAGAGGTATATGAGACAGGGGTGTGTGAGCTGGGGGGAGGGTGGTGAAATAGCGGGGGACAAGGCGACATGGAGGCGATTTCGGTTTTGGCCACCCCATACGGAACTAAGGTGTCTGGCAATAGATAGATAGATAGATCCTGGAACTTAACACTGTAAGTTGTGGCTCTTGTGGCAACTATATTTATGTAAAAAAGTTGTAAAATATTTATGTCCACAAAGAACCAACAGGTTGTTGGTGCGTTTATATGTAATGCATCAATGCTGAACACTGCAGCGAGGATACAAGAGGATAAGAGGTGTACGAGTATGGAGGCCTAAATGTTTCAACGTTGTTCCTTAGAAATAAGTGACAGTATGATTGCGTACGGCTTTGTGTTTCTCATTCAGCATGAAAGATATAATGAGGTCGGTGTCAGTAATTTTTGTTCCACGATAAATCCTGATAAATTTACGAACATATGAAGTGACTTAGCATCATCCATACTTAATCATACCTGGAAATTCCACAACAGTGCATTTCCTCACAGATTTTCCTGTTCATTCATGTACCAAAAAGGTCTTATGTACCATATGAATGCTGTTGTTGTGACTCCAGGTTCATTTGGATGTGAGCCCGGTGGAGTGCTGGCTGAGTCTCTTTTCTCCTGGTGACCACCATCTCCTTTTCAGGGGATAGGGAGGGAGCTGAGAAACGTTCCTATAATCGTGCAGCGGAGCCGCAGAATTATATCAGAGCCACCATGGGAAGATGTCTCTCTCCAGCACCTCTATATAAACATCTAATATATCATCACCATACGTACAGTGCTTCATAGCACAGCACTTTCTAAATTCTTCATAGGTCACTGGGCTTTCATGTAGGCGACTTTCCATTATACATGACAGCAGAGATCTAGAATATGACACCAGCGAGTCTTCTCGAGGGAGAAACAAGACGTCAAAAATCATATGTTCAGCTAACCTTGCTTTAACTGTTGCCTTGGCTCTTCCGCACCTCGGTCGACAGAACACTCCTTACCGTAATTCACGTTATCGCGAGGAGTGGGTCCTAGTTTCCCGAGGCGTCATTTCGTTGGAGAACTTTGGGATATTTCTTTGCCAGCCTTCGTGCCAGACGACCCTAAGCCATCCAGTGCTGCACCTGACCAATCAAGTACAGTCTATGATGAACTTAATCTTATGACGATATGAACCTAAAGACTGTTAGCATCAGATAACAACAGTTGACCAACTACTTTTTATTCACCTGTACTGAGCCAGGGACCAAACCCCTGACGACCAGATGAGAATCAGCAGCATACCACTATACCACAACCATGTCAGCGTTGTTTCACCTTGTGTCATAACCGAAACAATGATACGCCACCGCTACTGTTAACCTGAGAAAAAGACACAAATATTGTTGAAACCTTGTAGCTTCTTGTAGTGTGTTTTGTAGATCAGTTATACATATATTGGACTCGTGGACGAACGGTTGTTATACGCGAGTAGGTTTGTAAGTAGATAGTCTTAATTACCTTTCTGTCATGCAATGACAGGAGAGGTAAAGATTAGTGTGGGACTATTTTTATTTGTCTTGGAAATATTTAAAAAGTCTCTCACACACGAGTGAAGTATAGAGTCCTGCTAGCTACCTCTCTGTCTCGCTCTATCTCTCTCTGCCACTCTCTCGACCCTGCTGCTAGTTTCCGTCTCTCTCGCTCTCTCGGTACAACCTTTCGTTACGATCGCCAGCCCCCTTCTGATCACTGATTCCTACAATCTCGTTTAGCAGGGGTCGTGTCACGTGAGCTATACTGTTGTTGAAATATTCTAGAAGCCTGTGTGTGTGTATGGTCACGAGGCGCTGTTTGTGGGCTATTGTCCTGGTGAGAGACATTCTGGAGAGGTGCTAACGTCACTTCCTTTGGCCCCTAGGTTTGACATTGACCTAATCTCTAGACTATATTATGTATGTTGCTAGTTATGTAGTAAGATATTTTACAGTCCTGACACAAACACCAAGACAATCAATCCAGTAGAAGCTGGTAATCTCCCAGCAAGCAGAACCAGCATGACGAACGAAACTTGTAATGGGAGAGAAAAATAAGCTGTATCTTGCTACATATACAGTACTGTAAGTTGAGGTGATTGGTAGTCGTGTGAATGAAGGCAAACATATACGAGTATACGAGTACAAACAATATTAAAAACAGCCTAAAAGTAAGCGTTTATTAATGCAGTCCCTCCTGTCAGACTATTATGACTGTCTTCAGTTCCCATCCTAAGATTCTCTGTACCCAGTAATACACAGCTGTGGACCTGGATGGAAATTCCAATGCTGTGTGACAACTGTTGTTTTCTTTATCGCAACGACGGCATCTTTTATTTAATTCTTGCTGTATCAAGACAGTTTTATTTGGCTCAAAATATGATTTTCTAAATTTCAGGGCCAGAGGTAGCCTCATTACCCCTTTCATTAACAGACGGCTCGTCCTAGTTGGATAAAATCATCTGACAGTTTCTTGAATATAATAAACATAGATTCCTCTCTCACTGCTTGGCCTGGCCAGTCGCCACTATGCCTGAGCTCCGTTCAACCTCCAGCGACTCTGCTCGTGCCTGCGACCTGTTGAGGGGGGCACCCAACAGCAGATCTGAGCCATCAGGAGCCACTACCATCCGGGGAACCGTGAAGTGGTACAACGTGAGAGCGTGCTAAGGGTTCATCAAGCGCCAGGACACTGGTGCTGATGTTTTCGTTCACGTCTCTGGGATCGCTGTACCGAACCCACGGTTTTTCCAGCGCTCACTCGGCGATGGGGAGACGGTGGAGTTTCGTGTCGTTCAGGCTGCCAAGGATCCCGAGGCTAAGGATGTCACTGGACCGGGTGGTGTTGCCGTGCAGGGCTCTGCTCATGCACGGTGCCGTCCCCCGGCCCAGAGACACCAACCAAGGGGTCCTGGGAGTTCTGGCGACACAAACACACTCGTTGCGATGTGTATCGCGACGGCTGAAGCTTTCAGTGGGGGTTGCAAGGCGGTTCTGGCTGTTCTCCTTCCTCAAATCTTCAAGGAGAATGGCCTTCCACGCCTTGCTATCCCCCGAAGCTTCACCCGTGATCCTCGTCTCCCCCCTCGTCAGGAGCCTCAGGCCCGTCGGCAGCAGCCACCACCACCCCGCACAACGCCCCAGAAACGGCTCCTGCTGGATGCCCCTCTCAACAGGGCGACTGGCACCACCACAACCGACCTTACGATCACCGACCCAGAACCGTCACAGGCCATGGACATTGAGCATGGGGAGACTGTTGTGGAGGTTCACCTCCCTTCGTCAGGAGCTGCAGAGGAGAGAGTCTCTTCTTCCGTCCCTTCGATCCATCTGGACGAGGAAGAGCCTTCTCCATCTGCTCCTGACGAAGTGGAGGCACCTCTTCCACCTTCACCACCGCCTGCCACCATCGCTCCCTCTTCTTCTCCCCCTGCACCTAAGGAGAAGAAGAAAACTAAGAAGAAAGGGGGAAAAACCAAGGGTGACCCTCCTACTGTCGCTCGCCGGATCGAGGCCCTCCTTCCGCCACTCTCAGGTGCTGCTGATCTCGATGCCCGCACGGATGCTGACCTAGAAGAGATGCTTTTCTGCCTCACAGATCCTATCAACGATCAGGATACACTGCCTCTCGTCTACCAGACTCTGTATCATATGATCCGTGAAGCATACATCTCCAACTCCCTCTCTACATCCGAGGAAGCCGCCATCCGTGAGGGCATCGAGTTTGATCCACCACGTGCTGCCCTGGTCAATTACATCGCCACCAGACTCCTTGCATAACTGCTACTCCATTCCATCCTTGCAGTTACTCTTGATCTCGTCCTGCCTTTGCTGCCTCCTCTGCCGTCGTTGTTGTCCCCGCTATGGTCTCATTTGGAGAGCCACCTTCTGCCACTTCCCTGACGGGCTCTTTGTTTGCCCGTGCCCCACCAAGTGTGGGACAAATATCCACACACACGCACACACACACAATAAACATAACGTCCTTGGACTGGGTTGAAGAAAATAAATATAACGATTCTTGTGGTAGCTGTATCTGCATTTTATTTAATTACATTTGGTGTTATTTTTCATACACGGATTATTGCTATCATAATCATTATATCAAACTGAAGTTCCTCCATTCCATAAAGAAAAAAAAAATGGTTAGTACAGTGCAGGATTCGACCCTAATGTTCCAAAATGCCCGTTAGGTGCGGGATATCTCTGCAGTAGAAATGGCTCTCTCAGTCTGTCTATAACTGATGACTTCCGATAACGAGATGTTTCACTCTCGTAGATTGTATTGACTTCAACAAAGTGTCCCAACACCACACCACACAATACACCATAACACCCTTTCAAACCACACAGCACCGCACCACACAACATACCATACCACCCTCTCCAACCACACCACACCACACAACACCACACCACACCAAACAACAGAACACACCCTGTCACCCTGTCAAACCACACCACATCACACCACAAAACACATCATGCTGTCCTCTCAAACCACACCACACAACACCTCACACCATACCACTCTCTCAAACCACACCACACCACACCCAACACACCATGCCACCTCTCAAAACAACACCACACCACACCACACAACACCATGCCAGGACCTGGAGCGGTGGCGTCTTCGTCGTGGGTCTACCCCTCATCAGACAACAGGACACACTGCGACACTCCCCAACACCCCATACACAAGACACCATACAACAAATACAAGAACTCAACACTCAGATAAACAATAAAATATCAGAACAGCAAACACTAAACTAGAAAATTACCTCCAAACACTTGACCACAAAACAAACATCAGCAAACTCTACAAAACACTAAACACCATCACGCTTTCCAACAGCAACACCACACAATCACACGCTGCCATCACGACAACAGACACCATACCCTCAAACAAACAACAAGCAAACACTCTCATCGATCACTTTTCACAAGTCAGCCATCTAAACCCCCATCCCGAAGACCGACGTATCATCCGACGTAAGAGACAGTTCCCAACAGACCATGACTACGCACCTGTCACTTACAACCAGACGAAGCACATCATTAATAACCTCAAGCACTCATCTGCCTGTGGACCAGACAACATAAGCAACATTCACCTTAAACACCGTGGACCACAAGGTATACAAGCACTCACCAACATATCAAACTACAGCTACTCACACAACATAATACCCAACATCTGGAAGCATGGCAATATCATCACTATCCCTAAACCCAACAAAGACCCCACGTTACCCTCCTCACATCGCCCCATCAAACTCTGCACCCCCTCTAAAGTCACTGAACGACTGGTACTACAACTAGTCACACCTCACATTCCCCTAGCCCAGTCACAACATGGCTTTAGGCCACTACACTCCTCAAACACCCTTCTTACAGATCTTACACAGAGAGTTTTCGATGGCATGAATTCAGCTAGGCCACCACACAGAACACTCCTAATCACACTAGACATTAGCAAAGCTTTTGATGCCATCCCCCACCACAACCTCACAAACAAAATACTCGAAACAAACATGCACAATAACACAAAAAGATGGCTGGCAAATTACTTAGCAGGCAGATGTGCACACGTAACTTTTGCCGGTCAGTCTTCTAACATCAGAAACTTCACAACCACAGATACACATAGCTTCCTATGCAGATGATATAACACTTACATGTAGCACCAAAACGCAAACACAGCTGCACACATCATTCAACCTTACCTCAACACACTACACGAATGGTTCACCACAAACAGGCTCAAAATAGCCCCAGCCAAATCTACAGTGACTCTTCTCACAAACTGGACAGCAGAACACAGTCACATCCCACACCTCACCATAAACAACACTCCCCTACCACACACACACACACATACCCAAAATCCTTGGTGTAACATACAATACATCAATGTCATTTAAACAAAACATCACAATATTTAAAAATAAAGTAACACCAAGACTCAATGCTTTGAGGTCACTTGCCCATACAACATTTGGACACAACAAAGAAACCACCAACACAGTATACAAACAATACATACGTTTAGTGATGAATTATGCAAGCCCTGCCTGGGCTTCTAATCTGACCAAAACACACTGCAACGCTCTACAGACCATACAGAACAAGGCCCTAAAAATAATCACAGGCTGCACAGCTACTACACCCACAGACCACCTACATCAAGAAACCAAAGTCCTCAAAGTCAAGGATCACCTAGACATGAGAGGCACCCAGTTTCTTGCTGCAGCCTCCACAAACCCACAACATCCACTACAGTACATGGCAACACATCCACCCACACCAAGGAACATCAAAACAACACCCAGCACATGATACCATACACAAATACTGTCATCTCTCCCCCCTCGCCCACCTCAGACCAGCTTCCAGAAGCATATCCACACTCAGATCAATCGCCACTCCATTCAGTCACTTAAAGACAACAAACAGCTGCATGCACGGCCTCCTGACATCCACCCTTCTGAATCCTATCTTCCTCGTGAGGACAGGGTCCACCTGGCCAGGCTGAGATGTGGGCACCATCCAGCCCTCAAGCTACCAGAAGAGGCTGGATGACTCCATTGCTGATGCCTGTCCAGGATGCAACCCAGCACCCCATACTATTAAGCACATTATGGAAGACTGCATTGCACACAATCACCTACGCCAACAACACAACATACACTCTTTGAGAGCTCTGTGGGAAAGCCCGGTCTCTTCCATGGCCTTCCTAAGGGACTCGGGGCTATTCGGCCAGACTGCCTAGGGAACAAGTACTACTACTACTACACCATGCCACCCTCTCAAACAACACCACACAACACAACACACAAAATCAGCTTCCCTCATCACACCACACTAGGGGCATTAACACAAGGACCCTGAAGCTGCCAAATTTAATACTTTGCACTTGTCCATAATTTATGTTGTGGGGATTATTTTTATCCGGCTAAGGGAAGGAACTTTGTGCTAATGAGGTTAACCCCTTGGATCTGGTGAAGTAGTTTTTTTATTTTTATTTTTTATTTTTATTATTTTTTTAGTTTATTCGTGCTACTTCCAGGCGATGTAATTCAGCGTAGGACAGAAATTGATAGGGAAGGAGGTAATGAGGCGTATATAACTTACCAGTTTGTTAAGCCTATCTTACGCTGAATGCAATCGTGTGCAGATAGCAAGAATAACAGAAGAAAATGTTCTGTGACCGAAGAGGATCAGATGACTTCTTTCTTTCCTTATTATAATTTTTATTATTATTATGATTATGCTGATTATTATTGTTATTATTTTTACTACTACTATTACTACTAGTACTACTACTGCTGCTGCTGCTGCTGCTGCCACTACTACTACTACTGCCACTATTACAAATTATTATTATTATTATTATTATTATTATTATTATTGTTGTTGTTGTTGTTGTTGTTGTTGTTGTTGTTGTTGTTGTTGTTGTTGTCTTCCGTCTCCAACGCAAGACCTCGGTATTCTACTGTTTCTTATTATCATTCTCTTCTACTCGATGCTCTAGTAACAAGCAACACTTCTAGTTATTATATTATTATTATTATCATTTTTATTATTATTTTTATTATTATTATTATTATTTTTATAATAATAATAATAATAATAATTTTTGTAGGAAAGGTGCTGGGAGGAATAAAAAAAGTGTTTAAATGTCGTTCGCTTAGAATGGATGTAAAGAGAAGGCTGTATGAGGGTGTTGTGGTACCAACATGCGTTATATGGGGCTGAAACATGGGATATGGGTGTAGCAGAGAGGAAAAGTTTGAATGTAATGGAGATGAGGTGTCTGAGGAGTATGTGTGGAGTGACGCGTATGGATCAGGTGCGAAATGATAAAGTGCGAAGGAGAACTTGAGTTGTTCGGGAGATGGCTGGTAGAGTTGAGCAGAGGTGTTGCGATGGTTTGGGCATATGGAGAGAATGGATAATGAGCGATTGGTGAAAAAGATAACTAGATCTGATGTGAGAGGTGTAAGGCTGAGAGGAAGACCACGAATAGGATGGATGGACAGTGTGAAGAGAGCACTGGATGCGAGAGGGATGTCTGTTGAGCAAGGAAGAGTGGCTGTGCGTGACAGAAATAAATGGAGAGAAATTGTGAATGAATAAGTGATGACGCAGCCCTGAGGGGATATTCTCCCGCATTTGGTCTGATCAGCTAGTCAGGTCAGGTGCAGGTAAGGGGATGGGTCTGTTATGATGTGGCAGGGGTAAACCAGTTCTGCTGTCGGGCCCTGCTGCGGATGTCACTGATTGCATTGCGCAGTTGACCCTTGCACGGTGTGGTTCGGTGAGGATCTGTCCGTTCTCCACTTTGGGGCTAAGATGCGAATGAATGTGTTTGAATAGATGAGTAAATGGGGAGTGTGTCGTCCTGTCTCGGCTACCTCCCTTTCCTTGGGGGAAGCAGCCTAGGTATATAGATAGATAGATAGATTTTTATTATTATTATTATTATTATTATTATTACTAAATTCATTTCAAACGCGATTCCACTCTACTTCAGAAGGAGGTAATTTGGTGGGATTAGTAGTCTCCACAGCACATTTTCTTTATCAGTATATATCTCTAAGCAGCACTTTAACCCCATGAATCTGACGATGTGTTCTTTAGTTATACTCTTGATAGTTCAAAATCATGTTATTTAGCTCAGGTTAGGGCAGTGTTTCTCATACTTTTTCACATCATTTCTCGCTTGTGGGGATCTTAACATCCTCGAGGCCCCCCTTCAGTTTTCTCTGAAGCCCCTCACAAATAATGATTAAAAAACTGTTTTGTTGTTCTCCATTTATTTTCAGGCTTACAGCTATCAATCAGAATGCATATTTTGTTACATTCAATGCGATGGATGACACTGTTCACATTCAGTCAGTCGACTGATTCAGGGTGGAGTTGCTGAAAACTCACATCTCACATCTAGGTCCACATCCAGCCGGTTTCGGCTTTTACTTTGTATGTGTAAAAGGATGGAGAAACCAGATTTACATACATATCTTGTGGAAAATGGCAAGAAGACTCTACTGCGATTTCACTAACTTTTGGATATGACTGATACTTGGACCACCAGAACACAGACACATATTGTTTTTCTTCATAGAGGTGTCTGGCAGCAGAATCATTCCTGAGGTCAAGGAATTCGTCCTGAACATCATCGAGAATGGCAGGAATATCAAGAATGTCGCAGAAATGATTCCTTGCCAATTTCCCTTCTTCGTTCTTGAAATCCGAGAAGCATCTTTTGAGCTCACTATCCAAGGATTTCAAGTGCTGAATTATTTCACTTTTGAGTAACGGGTCATGTAGGTGATTCTCTTCAATACCGTGAAGAACAGTTGAAAGATTCTCAAACACGGTAAAATTTTCTGCACTCACTTTCCTTTGCCGGTTCTGAAGTTTAGCAAGAAACGCACACATGCAGTCCATGAGGTGAAATACATTTCTTTGTTTGTCTTGTAGCTTGAGATTCAGCTTGTTTAGCCACTCAAAAATGTCGGCCAGGTATGCGGGACGTGACTCCCACAACGCCTGGCTGAAGAGATTTAATAGATCATCCTTCCCTTTCACTTCCATGAAAAGTTTAAGTTCTCTCCGAAGCTCAAATACTCTGTTGAAAAACATTGCCCTTGGGGAGCAAAGGCACTTTGGAATGAAAGAGGAGGCATTCGTGCCCTGAATCCATGTCTTCACAGAGTTCCTGAAAAAGGCGAGAGTTCAAATCTGCCATTTTCACAAAGTTGACACATTTTACCACTGCCTCCAGGATCTTGCAAAGGGCATCAGGGAGGGTTTTTGACGCCAGTGCAAAACAATGGGTCATACAGTGAACCACTTTGGCATTCAGAGCTACTTCCTTGACATGCTTCTGCAGCCCTGAATTTGATCCCAGCATCGCCGAAGCCCCATCAATACAGACTCCACAACAATTTTCAAAGGCTGTTCAGTTAGCTGTGATGAAAGAAATCAACTTTTCCATCACATCTAAAGAGTTTGTGGTAGCTTCAAGGTGTGTACAGAACAGATATTCATCTCTGATGTCGTGCATGAATACAAACCTAACAAACACGAATAGCAGTTCACAAGAACTCACATCCGTTGACTCATCCAGCTGTACTGCAAACATACAAGCTGGAGACGATTTAATCTTCTGTATCACTTGATCCATGATATCAGCTGATAATTCTCCGTTGCACTGTGTTGTTTGGCAAGAAAATCTGCTGAATCGTATGTGCACTTTACTCTTCAAGAACATGCATGACCATCTTTACAGCACATGATTAAATTAAAGTTTCACCACTCGTGTGTGCCCTTTTCTTCCTTGCTGTTTCAAGACAAACCTCATATGATGCCTCTATTACACTTAAATTTTGTTGTTGAAAAGCAACACTCCCATGCAGCCTCTGTTTTCCCAAACTCTGTTCATGGCGCTTGAAGATACTGGGGTCTTTCTCCGCATACTTAGGGTGGATTGTTGTCAGATGATGTTTCATCTTACTAGGCCTCATAGAATTATTCCCCAGTACTTTAAAACACAGCACACACTGAGGTTTCTTGTTGCCATCAGCGAGGATTAATGCATATCCGTAGTTAATGTATTTATCATTGTACTTCCTCTTCTTAGCAACACTGGCTGCCATCGCAAATCTGTATAAACATAAAACCTAACAAATACAAACGGACGGATGATAAAGTTCAAAATCATATGGCCACTTGCACCAAAGTAACTTAATTCACTACATCAATTCGATTGGAGAACAGTAATTACCCACTAAACCACCAGGCGCCAAAATTTGGTTATATGGTTACCACCCAGCATAGTAAAAGGCTTCCTGGTGTACAGGAAACCATTTGTCTTGTCACTCAGTGTAGAGTCACCCACAGGCAGACAGAAGAGGAAAGAATGAAGGAAAGAAAGACGAAAGGAGTGTAAAGTTACCCGTAGGCAGAAAGACGAGGAAAGAATGAAGGAAAGAAACAAAGAAGAGAATGGAAGGAAAGAAGGATAGAGGAGAGGAAATGGAAGCCACCCAAGGCAGCACTACATCGAGTGAGTGAATGGTGAGTGCCCCCACCTACCACATAAAGTCATGGTTTCACTGTAAGAAACTAATGTGAAATATTGTGTGAAGTTGCTTAATGCTGCATTATACTTTAAATAATCATATTTAATCATCACCGTATCATTTTCACATTGTCACAATTATTGACAGTAAACAGTAAATATTCATGCAAAAAACAGGCAAAAGGGTGTCAAAAAAAAAAAAGAAGAAGAAGAAAAGAAACATAAGATACGATATATGAATGCATAATTATCCAAAAATATCAATAATTATAAGAAGGTTACAAAAAATAAACACTATATATTTTAAATTTGTAGTTGACTCTATCCTGCAATGAAATTTTGCGTTGTTTGTCATACATGTCAAGTCAGAGTTGCTCAGCTTGCATTGAAATCAGATTTGGTGAAAGTCGTTTGATTTAAAGTCAACGTAACACGGTGATTTTTTTTTTTTTCTCAGCATTGATTTAAATTCAGATCGTTTTGTGAAGTGAATTATTTGAGTTTTGCCTTACATTTTAAATCAGTGTTGTACTTTTTTGGTGCAAATGGCCAATGAAAATAAAAACATGAATGAACGAGAATATGAACAGAAATGAAATTACAAAGAGAATATGTGAGACCAATATCAAAGGTAGAGGTGTGACAGGGAGACCACCAGTGAGCTTGGAAGGCTGAGTGGAAAAATACATAAACTATAAAACTATATCCATATCTAAATATATCTATAGGTAGATAGGTAGAAAGATGGGAAAAAAATATAAGTCAATTTCAGAGTATTATTATCAGCTAAATATTTCACAAGTAACACTAGAATACTGTACAGAAAGCAGCAGATATTTCTCACAAACTCACCTCTCTGGGCGTCAACTAGGGAGAGGGAGGTCACAGTAGGGAGGGAGGGAGACACACTTGCACCCTGTACACAATGTTATGTCTGTTAGAAGAATCCTTTCTGAAGAGGCGATTAGGAATTTATATATGGTTTGCTCGTCAAGTTTGCTTCTGCATATTGCATACAAAGTTTTGCCACTTAGCCATATTCTTTCTTGCCCACTCATTGCTCCAGCGGTGTCGGAACGTAACACATAAACGCTGGAGCGTGAGAGAGCAAAGCGACAAGCTTAAACACTTGGCCCCCTCACCCAAATGTAAGGCAGACACACTCTGATTTACTACTTACACTAGCCCGCCACCCCCCCCCCACCCTGCAATCCTGCTGTGGCCTCCTTTGGGGAACATGGCTCCCAGTTTGAGAACAATTGTGGATTAGGATGTTCTAACTCTTCATTAATCCTTTATGTACGAAAGATGTCAGCGTACTGAAAGGTTAATACTCTTTTGATAATTTTTTTGTGAAAGCTATTTCGGTATTAAACTTTCGATGCAAGGGTGTCTCATGATTCAGATTTACTTTAAAACACTGGTGTTCAGGGTTGCTATAGTGCAGACTGTGTAACAAACAAGATATCAGGCATATGTATTTATCATATCTTAGTAATTCAAAAAACAAACTTGGGTAACAACAACCCCACTCCCCTGACGGTTATTCTGGACCCAAATGGCCATCAGAGTTAAGTCTGCATATCATTTTTTAAGTACCCAGCATTAAGTATTTGAGATTTAGGAAACTAATAATGCAGGTAAAAATTTATGCAACACAAAGTTTTTTATTTTCAGTGTATGACAGCAATATTAGTGAGTCACATTCAGTTTAGGGAACACATGATGCCCTATTGGCTATATTTCTTGACTTATGAAATTATTTAATTTTTCAGCCATGTTTCAAATTGCTGTGTGAATTCTGCAGAGAAAGTGGAGAAGAAGTAAGGAGTATATCTTAAAGATTCCCCCAGGGACGAATTGAATTAAATGCTCTGTCACAAGAATGACACAGGTCGTAAAGAGACCCCATAAGTCAGCGCGGAAACAAGATGAGGGCAGTCAAGAGGACATTTACTCTTAGCTGTCAGTAAATATTGGAAAACTTGATGAAATGCAATTACATTACCGCTAGTATCCGTCCTTTAAATGATAGTGAAGGAGTAACTGACACATGTGGTAAAAATTATGACGTGTATCATGATAACTGTCTACTCAATGTTACAGCGAGTCGAGAAGAGACTTTATCTATCAACACATGGTGATGTCTCAAATAAATAGACCCTGAAGCACAACAGTTCTAATTCTGCTATCCTGTGAACAGCCATACTAAAACCTTTGAAATAACACCACCAAGCTAGGGCTATGAAACTCATTACGAAGTTAAATGAAACGGCAGGTGTAACGTACTTGACCTCTTCCTCACAACTAATCCTTCTGCTTACTCTGTTAATCTTCTCTCTCCGTTGGGCTTCTCCGATCACAACCTGATTACCTTAACCTGTCCTATCGCTCCAGTACGGCCTGCGGACCCTCCAGGGAAACGTCGTCTCTGGCATTTTGGAGCTGCGGACTGGGAGGCCCTCAGGCAGTACTTCTTTGATTTTCCCTGGAATGATTATTGCTTCCATGGCCGTGAGCCATCTGAGTGTGCCTTGCGCATTACGGAGGTTATTCTCTCGGGCATGGAAGCATACATTCCTTTCTCATATCCTTTGACTAACGCAAGAAAGCCTTGGTTTAATCACGCTTGTTCTAATGCTGTCCGCAACAAGGAGAAGGCCTACAAAAGGTACCGGAGCCAACCCACCCCTGAATCACATAATCTTTACGTTTCTGCCCGGAATCGTGCTAAGTCTGTTCTTCGCTCTACTAAAAATAATTTCATCCATACTAAATGCTCTCAACTCTCCAACTCGAATTCTTCCCGCTCCTTCTGGCACCTTGCCAAAAATCTTTCTAACAACTTTACCTCATCATCCTTCCCTCCTCTTTTCTACTCTGATGGTTCTGTAGCTATTTCTTCTACTGATAAAGCAGATCTCTTCGCACAGACTTTCTCCTCCAATTCCACCTTAGACGATTCCGGTGCTGTTCCTCCATCACTTCCCCCCTCTGACTTCCTCATGGCTGACATTAAAATTTCTTCAGTTGATGTATTTTCTGCCATTACTGGCCTCAGTACTAACAAGGCATATGGGCCTGATGGGGTCCCTCCTGTTGTTCTCAAAAACTGTGCTTCTGTGCTTACACCCTGCCTAGGCAAACTATTTCGCCTTTGTCTGTCAACTTGTACCTTTCCTTCTTGCTGGAAGTTTGCTCTCATTCAGCCAGGCCCAAAGAAGGGTGACCACTCCCAACCCTCCAACTATCGTCCAATTGCTTTAACGTCCTGTATTTCAAAAGTTTTCGAGTCAATTCTTAATAAAAAAATTTTAAGGCATCTCTCCTATCACAACCTTCTTTCCGATCGTCAGTATGGGTTCCGTCAGGGACGCTCCACTGGCGATCTTCTCACCTACCTTTCAGACTCCTGGTCATCCTCCTTTCGGGACTTTGGCGAAAGCTTTGCCATTGCACTTGACATCTCAAAGGCTTTCGATCGAGTCTGGCATAAATCTTCAATTTCCAAACTGCCCTCCTACGGTTTCTATCCTTCTATCTGTGCCTTCATCGCTAGCTTCCTTTCTGGTCGTTCTATAGCCGCTGTCGTAGACGGCCATCGTTCTTCTCCTAGATCTATCAACAGTGGTGTTCCTCAGGGCTCTGTCCTATCACCAACTCTCTTCCTCTTATTCATCAATGATCTTCTAAGCTGTACATCTAACCCTATCCACTCATACGCTGATGACTCCACCCTTCACCTTTCCATTCGGTTCCCGCAACGCCCATCTCAACAGTTACTTCAAGAAACAAGGGATGAGGGCTATGGCACACCTAATGTCTGACTTGGCTCATATCTCTGACTGGGGTAAAAATAATATGGTTGTCTTTAATGCATCTAAGACTCAGTTCTTACACCTGTCAACCCGACAAAATCTTCCACAGGTATACCCACTAATGTTTAATAATATTCAGCTTAATCCTGCATCATCCTTGAACATGCTTGGGGTTTCATTTACTCGGGACTTATCTTGGAAAGATCATATTACATCTCTTGTAAAATCTGCTTCCAAGAGATTGGGTGTGCTAAGCCGACTCCGCTCTTTCTTTACCCCTGCACAATTGTTGACTCTATACAGGGGTTTTATCCGCCCCTGTGTGGAGTACAACTCTCATGTGTGGGGAGGCTCCCCACATACAGCTCTTCTCAATAGGGTGGAGTCAAAGGCTTTTCGTCTCATTAACTCTCCTCCTCTTACTGACTCCCTTCAACCTCTGTCTCTTCGCCGCACTGTTGCATCTTTATCTCTTTTCTATCGCTACTTTAATGGTCACTGCTCCTCTGAACTGTCTGCTTGCATTCCTCCACCTCTACGACGGGCGCGTAGCACCCGTCTGGCAGCAAACTCTCATCCCTTTTCTGTCCAACTCTCTAATGCAAGAGTTAACCGTTACTTCCAGTCTTTCATTTATGCAACAGGTCAGCTCTGGAACTGTCTCCCTCTGTCTGTATTTCCTCCTGCCTATGATCTCCAATCTTTCAAACGTAGTGTGTCCAGGCATCTCAAAATGATCGGATCTTGAATTTGGCTCTCTATTGTATTTTGTTTTTCTCTTGGAGGGAACTGTTACTGCGGGCTCTTGGCCTTTGGTTCCTTCTTCCTCGCATAAAAAAAAAAAAAAAAAAAATTATGCTCAGAAGTTAATTAATAGGCTCAGTGCTGATGATATCATTGCCAGAAATGTGCTGTGCCATTCACAATCTCTTGCCAGTAAATAATAGAAAATAAGCAACCAGGAATTCCGCTGCTTCTAATAATGTATTACAGGAACCTTGTGTGACCTTCATGCTTCAGCCTTTTCAGTGCAGGCGAATGAACGCAACAACACTGTGGTCAAATATGAATGTGGAGCAGTTCCTCATAGCGCTGTGGCATTGGGTGGTGACTTTATCAGATTTGTTTCTTTGTAGATACTAGTGATCATACAGTCGTAAACGTTCAGGCTCATGAAAGGTTTCTACATTCCACCACACTGAAAGCACCATCCAGCTTCTCCAACATACCAGGATAACCCCCGGTCCAATTACGGGAATCTAACAGCCACATGCATATAAATGGGTAATTAATTTTTATTTTGGAAAATCATATGATTATATGGCAATAGATTCCTAGAATACTGTCTCGGCAGTCACTTCAAATAACTGAGTATGAAATTATAGAAGAGGTGTGGGCGAGAGAAATTTGAGTCCTTTGTGGAAACGTTGCAGATTCATAATAGGCTACATTCTAGGTGCTGAAGAGTTCATCAGTAGCAAAAATTTCAGTTATTTGAGCAGATCAAGACCCCAAAATAACATGAGGCAAAAGTTTAAGACAAAGGAAACATTTTCTCAAGGAAGTCATGAAACAAGCCAAGCTGAAAAAAATAAAAGTTCCCACCTTTTTTCATTCCTTCACTGAGAGGGATGTGTGCTCTTATATTCGCCAGCATAGCAGCATGGATGGTGTTACCTTCAAGCAACACAGGTATTTAAGGAACTCAGTCGGGAACCAGAATCTGTGGCTGATGGCAAGTTAGTCGTTGTGAAATATTTCGCATCACTTATGTATTACAGAACCTCTGAACTTAATCATATAAATGAAGTTCGTCTACAGTTACCTGCAAGGAAACAGCGTTCATGTAACCTCATCCCAGCCACCCAAGACTCACTAAAACACAATGCAGTAAGACCACATACCAGTCAGAGCACGTTTGGAGTCAAGCCACTGGGGGCCCACTCCAGCAGATTCTGCAGAATGGGATGGAAGAAAAAAAGACTCACTTTGGAAGCTAGTGTGGATCAGCCAACCACCACTTAAAAAAAAAAAAAAGTTGCATTATGGTTACTTAATACTAGTGCACAACAGTGTGCAAAAAACACTGTTCATGTTTTAATAATGGGCTGAGATGTACACTATTGTGCAAATATGTTTGTGACATTTAGCGTATATTATGTTTAGGCTTTAAAAATCCAGAATTTCTTAAAGAAAAGGGAGTTCTAGTCTCTAGTTTGAAAATAGCAATATTTACAACAAATTATAATTATTTATCTAATACCCAACTATTTTAGCATCGAAAAGAAAAAACTGAATAGCAACTACTATTGAAGGTTCTAACCATCTTCATTAATTTCCCTGATCTCGAAATCCTTACGCTATATGCTTTTAGGTAAAAAATAAATCAATAAATAAACCGCATAGACTGAACTGAAATATAGAATGTTTTGATGGTGACATGACTTGGAGAAGCCCAAATTTGCCTCCCAGGGGTAAGCTACCCTGTATTGTTGCCCAATTTGATATATTCGGAAATACTATGATTTAATGATTCTATGTGCCTGATGTCTTGCTAGTATTACCATTTCCACAATTGTGTGATATTTTGCCCCTAAGCTCTCATACTTTTAGAGAAATTATTTTTGAGCACAACCAAGACCTCTCAGAGCAAACGGGTTTATAGAGTATGTTTCTAGTTCCACCGCAACCAGATGTCTTTCTTAAACTGAATAGACACCGTGGTCTTAGTACCAGCTTGATTTCCGTTCACTTTTTTCTCTAATTAATATTCAGACACAAAAGATGCCCATAAATATACATGGTATAGAGGGAACGGGGATAGTGTTGAATTTATGTGCTCGTAGAGAGGTCGATGATAGGAATGGTTGCTGATACGAGGGCACAGGACGATGTGGAGGTCTGTCAGATCATGAGATTGTGGCATGCAAGATCAAGATGAGAGGAGTGAGGTGGACCAGGAGAGAAAGGAGCAGTTAGGGAGAAAGACTAAGAGTCTAGAAGTTGAGGATCAGAGAAATGAGAGATGAATACAGGCCCAAAGTAGAGGAGGAGTTTGATTCAGTGAAATGGACTGAAATGGATCCAGACAGCCTGTGGAATGCATATAAGGATTGCTTAGTTAGGAATGCTAAAGCGGTGTGTGTTGTGGCATGAGTAACAACAAAGAAGAAAGATACAGCATGATGGGATGAAGAGGTTAAGAGGGCAGTCAGTGTAGGAAAAGAGGAAGAAGTGGCTAGAGAGGTTACAGGACAGGAGTCCAATTGAAATAAGAACTGAATATATTGAGAGCAAGAAGCACGTAAAAAGACTTGTGAAGAGGAAAAAGAAGGAGGTAAATGATGATCTAGGAAGAATAATGAATACAAACTATTCTGAAAATAAGAAGTTATCCTGGAAAGAGGTGCGGAAAAGTAGAAATGACAGCGGAAAGAAATTTGAAAGTGTGATGAATGTAAGTGGTAGGTTAGTAACCCATGGTGAAGAAGTAAGGGCCAGATGGAAAGAATATTTTGAAAGCCTGATGAATGGCAATAGACAGAGCAGAGCCGCTGTAAACATGATTGGTTTGAGGGGTTAGCAGAGAAGGAATGCAGTTATAGGAAACGTGACACTCTCACAGGTGAAGAACGCTGTGAAACGGCTGAAAAATGGGAAAGCAGCTGGGGTTGATGAGATGTATGCAGAGATGATTAAGTGTAGTGAAGAAAGCGGGATGAAGTGCTTGTTGGAGACATGTAAGAAAGCAAGGATGAGTGAAACTGTACCAGCAGAGAGGAAGAAGTCTGTGATTGTACCCCTGTATAAAAAAAAAAAAAAAAAAAAAGTGACTGAAGTGACATACATTGATTGCGTCGTAGGGAAGGTGTATGGAAGAATTATTATAGAGAAAGTAAGAGAAATATCAGAAGTCCTAGTGAGTGATGAACAGGGTGGCTTTAGGAGTGGCAGAGAATGTGTGGATCAAACATGTGCAGTGAAGCAGATAGTGGAGAAGGCAAGAAGGACTATAAGCTGTGTATGGCATTCATGGATCTGGAAAAAGCATATGGCAAGTAGACAGAGAAGGATTGTGGAAGGTTTTGCGCATGTACGGAGTAGATGGTAAGCTTCTAGGTGCCGTCAAGAGTTTTATGATGGTAGTGAGGCATGTGTAAGGGTAAATGGGCATCTAAGTGAATGGTTCACGATCAGTGTGGGCGTCCAACAAGGTTGTGCGATGTTCCCAGGGTTGTTCAATATGTACAGTATATGGATACGGTGATGAGAGATGTATAAACTAGAGTAATGGCGAGGGGAAGGGTGTAGGTAATGAATGGTGATTTGTTGTATGCTGATGATGCAGCACTACTTGCAAATATCGGACAAGAATTTGGTAAACTAGTGCAGAGTTTTGCTGATGTCTGTGAGCGTCGTGCCTTCAGAGTAAATGTAGAAAAGAGTAAAGTGATGGTTGTTCAGAGAGAAGGTGAGTACCAGTGTAATGTTACAATGAATAGGGAGAGACTGGAATTGATGAGAGAGTTCAAATACCTGGGTACAGTGACAGAAAAGAGAGGAAAATGTGCAAATGAGGTGGAAAGTAATGTGACATAAGGAAGGAAAGTAGCTGGAGCAATGAAGGCCTTGATAAGAAACAGTGGCTTAAGTGTTGCAACTGCCCGAGGTTTACATGAAGGAGTGTTAATGCCAACTTTAACATATGGATATGAGACTATGATGTGGCATGAAAATGAAGTCAAGAGTGAGAGCAGTGGAGGTGGGGCTGCTAAGGAATGTATGTGGAGTGCAGAGAGTGGACAGTGTGATTCGTGAAAGATGTGGAGTGAGGAAGATTGTGAACACCAGGATCGAAGAGAGTTTACTGATATGGTATGGTCATGTGGAGAGAATAGATAACAATAGAGTGGTGAAAAAGGTATATCTGAGTGAATTTGAAGGAGGGAGGAGGCGAGGTAGACCAAGGAGAAGGTGGAGGGATATGGTGGATGAGTGTGAGGAAGAGAGATTTTTAAGTCGGTGAGGCTAGGGGACTGACAAAAGATCGAGCTGGCTGGATGAATGTTGTAAGGAGAAGCACATGATCAGGGCTTTGGCACCCCTTCTTAACGTGACAGTATCCGGATTGAGTCTATCGGATACGTTTATATGAAGCTACAGTACGTGGCGAATGTTTTTGGCGTATCAGATAAAGCCATTCCGTGGGATTGAATGGTGAGTGAATGGAAGTGTTGCTTATTTGATGGAGCTGTTTGGAATTTGCTACTCCTCACCCTGCCCTAGGATGGGAAAGGAGGTCTGGATGATGATGATGAATAATCCCTCTAGCCCTGTTCTTCACAGAAACCCAAATCTCTCCCAATACTGTCATATCCCCATTTTGTTTTCCTGGTTACCACCTCCTCACACACTTCCATAACAAGGTTGGCACCTGTTTTTATATCAGGACTGACTTGCAGTTGACAGTTTTGAACTTCACTTCAGCTAATTTTGATTTTTCACTATATAAAAAAAATTATCTAATTATTACCAAATATATCATTGTAGTTTATCGTTCCCCCAATGCTTCTTCAGAACCCAGCATATTTGACTACATATCCACACAGATGACTCACCTTAACCTCACCTTTACCACTGAAATTACCGTTTTGGGTGATTTTAACATTCATAATATAGAATGGTTATAGCATTCTGCCAGGACAGACGATACTGGTCTAGAATGCAACCTGTTTCCAGAATATTTTAATCACACGCAATTGGAACAAAAATAAAGCAGAATTCCAGATAAACCTGACCATAACGCCCATCTCTTGGATCTATATCTGACAAACAATCCAGATAAGCACAGGATAGAAGTACTGTCACCACTTGGATCCTGAGACCAAAATCTCATCAAAGCCTCATTAGTCAGTACCCCCAAACCTCCTCGTTCTGAACCTGTCAGTGCGTCCAGATAGCGCCTTGATAGGGCAAATTGGGATGGATTTAAAAATTATCTGGCTGATATTACTGTACATGGCAGTCTTTCTTCTCCAGTCACATCAATTCTACCCAGTCCCACATTAATGTCTTAATACAGGCTGGTATGTATTTGTTCATACCAAGTCAACAGTTCACTAAAAGATCGAACTCCCCAAAGTGGTTTGACAGCAAGTGTGCCAGAGCAACGACCCAAAAGTCATTAGCATATGACACTTACTTAAAATAAGAGAAAATTCTGATTTGCTCAGTCAATTTAACTTACTGGAAACCATGCAAAGGTAGTGATATAGCTCTCTAAATCAAACTTTGTTCACAACCAAGAATTCAAACTATTACACAGTCCTAATGACAAGGAAATATTCTGGCCAACTCTCAATTCATTCACTAATAACTATAACAAGTTATCATCCATTCGCCTAATAAAATCATGTGATAGTAACTTCAGTAATGACCCGTGTGGTAAAGCGAACATCCTTGCCAGGACATTTGCCAGAAATTCTACTTAAGAAGTCAGCCAGAACGTCCCTGAACTGTAACTTGAGTCTTCCGAAATTGCTCCACTTATGATAAGACTACAGTAGGTGCATAAAATCCATCTTAGACAATTTACCCACCAACAATGCTCTAGGACCAGAAGGAATTCCTCCAATTGTTTTGAAAAAGTGTTCCCCAGAACTTGCTTCTCTTCTAGCTACATTACTCAGACTATGCATGCGTACATCGTCGTTCCTTAACTCTTGGAAAGAAGCCAATATCCACCCAAATCCGAAGAAAGGAAGTTCATGTGACCCCTCTGATTACAGACCAATAGCTCTCACGTCGTGTCTTGGTAAAGTATTTGAGATTTTATTTAACCCTTAAACCGTGGGCTTGTTTTGCTTTGACTTGCGGCTCCCGTGGGCATATTCGGTCTCCAACAGACCAAAAATATTTGCCAAAAATCAGTTATTAGTCCTACAATATTAAAATTATATATATGCTTATGGCACTTAGCTTCAGCTTTCTCGTGGGATGTTTGTTGAGCCTTCGTCGAGTACCGTAGAACTTGTGGAGACCTATGAAGTTGGGTAACGAAGTCTCCACTTTACACTTCCCGACAACCCGTAATATGATTACCACAGCCTGATATTATCACTAGAAACACTACTCTATGATTTTCAAATAGTTTGGAATCCATACTCCAAAAAAATACACTGTGAAAGCAATGAAAATTACAAGGGCGTATGACCTTCCCACTTCCGATCGCCCGCCGCTGGTGTTCTGTCATTTATTATCCATAAAACTCCTCACACTTTATATTTCTATTACTATATAACATTATACATATCTACAGTCTTTATCCATAAGTTTCCTTCAGTAATAGTAGTTTATTGTCACTGTAGGCATTCAATTTCTCTTTCAGTAAAATACGTAGCATTCATTTTCTCGTCCTGTATACTAGCGTTGAGAGTGAATGTCACTTTCACCTTCACTCTCATAACTCATAGTATTCATACATGCTAGAGTGAAACTTTCACTTTCATTACTCCTAGTATATATACTCGTATTCTTATAATACTACTCATTTACATTTCTATTTACATTCTCTATTTTATTTACATTATTTACATTTCTGTTTTATTTACACTGTGTTAGGCAATGTCACTTGCAGTAAATTATAAAACTATTTTCCACTGTTCACTTATATTTACATTCATTGCTTTCATTTGCTGTTTACACATTATTTACACATTATTTACATTTCCACTTGCACTGTTTTACTCACCAGAAAGATTGTAGTCACTCTCTATCACCTGCTAATATATAGCAATGAAATGATTGGCAGGAAATCAAGACAATACATAATAAATTAGGTAGTTCCAGGTGAATGTAAATATCACTTAGGCTTCTCCCTTCCCTCCTTATATGTATAATTATTACGAGAATAGATTTTACGGCATATTTCAAGGGGAAATAAACAGCGAAAATTAGCGAACAAGTGCACTTGAGGTGTTGTCATATGATAATTAGCCAATTCCAGGTGTATGGCACTATCACTTACCTTATTTCTTTTTTGTATATATTATTTGGTATAAGAATAGGGCATAGGGCTTATTTCAATGGATGAAATCAGTGGAAAATTCCAGGGAAGATTTACTTAGTGTAGAATACAGTGTGGTGGCCTGCAATAATTAGGTAGTTCCAGGTGAATGTAAATATCACTTAGGCTTCTCCCTTCCTTTCTTATATATATTTTTATTACGAAAATAGATTATACGGCATATTTCAAGGGGAAATAAACAGCAAAAATTAGCGAATGAGTGCACGTGAGGTGTTGTTAGGTGATAATTAGCCAATTCTTGGTGTATGGCACTCTCACTTACCCTATTTCTTTCTTGTATATATTATTTGGTATAAGAATTGGGCATAGGGGTTATTACAATAGTTGAAATCAGTGAAAAATTCCAGGGAAGATGTACTTAGCATAGCACAGCCGGGCAGGCAAGAGGAGAGGGTAATGGAAGGGAGGCAGGGAGAGGAGTCAAGAACGGGGAGAAATGGCTAAATTGTCAACAATGGATGTGAGTACAGATGAGATTAGGAGTGCTGACTAGTGTTGGACATTGCCAGTACTGATAGATGATACAAGCCACCACTTGAAAGCCCCGGGCGAATTCAAAATTACTCAGAATCACAAAAGTGACCCCCCGCGGTATGATCCCTTGCTCCCAAGTGTCACGAAAGTGATGCCCCTCGGTTAAGGGGTTAAGATGCACATAGTTAAACGTCTTAAATCCAACAACTTAACCCTCTCAGGTGCAGGTGGTTTGAGTCGTTAGATTGTTTAACAACCTGCAAAGCACACCATGACACGAATCAGGTAAAAAAACATACCAAAATATGACACATATTGGCAGGAAACTTGTGTCCTCCTTTGTTTGACACAATGTGCATCATGGTGCGTTGTACAGGATGGTATTTAACCCGTCACGTCCCAAGGTTTTCCGCACCTCCGACATCCCCCAGTCCCGAGGTATTTTCGATTTTTTTTTTTTTGGCTAAAACCTTCGCTTTTGGTGAGAAACATCGAAAATTCATAGAGAAATCGCTCACCTGAGGTTTAAAGTGCCCAATCCAGGTAGGAGTTCCTCCTTACCTGAGTGGGTTTTCTAACATGCTGGCACCAAAGAAAACGAGTTCTATGGGAGGGTAACTATTTTATCCACTCATAAACGGTATTTATTTATTTACTTGGTACGAATGTATATGTAGTATGACAGTATATTGGTTTTCAAGCAGTAATAAAGGCATTATAAGCATTGTTTCACTCACTAACTAATCACCTTACCTGACCTATTTTTGCCACACTACCTGATCATTGTTTTTGGCTGTTTCTTCTTCTAATGCTATGTAAACATTGTCCTCCACATTGTCATCGATTGGGGAATCACTCTGGCCCTGAATAACTTCACTAGCCAGGTCACTGGTAACAGGTCCTTTGCCAAGACAATGGCGTGAGGGGGGGA
>NC_136980.1:32366070-32466070 GCF_032717465.1 Coenobita brevimanus
ATAACTTCTTGAACAGTACCATCTCTGCTTTACTCGACTTTGATATTTCATACGCATATTCCTGAATTTCAAACTCACATGTTAAAAAGGGCACTAATACCACATCATACAATCCTTTGGATGTTAGATCTTTGTTTCATATTTAGAATTTCATATCACCAGAAGCCTTATCTCGTTGCGCCTCTGCATTCTACGTCTCTCACATATTACCCTCTCATTTTAATCACTGCTGTTAAACTCTTCGATGACTTCCAATCTTCACATAGTAATACATCAAAATATATTAGCTCAGTACATATGTATCTGTCATAAAAGACTTTGTAGTTCCTTTGTGGTTACTTGTAGTTGAGTTATATATATATATTAGACTTGTGGACGAGCGGTTATTATACTGGAGTAGCTTCGTGAGCAGCTAATCTTCTTTCCCATTTGTCGTGTAGTGACAGGAGTGGTAAAGAATAGTATGGGACTATTTTTATTTGTCTTGGAAAAATTAACAAGTCTCTCACACAGAGCGAAGTATAGAGTCCCGCTAGCTATCTCTCTGTCTCGCTCTCTCTGTCCCTGTTTCAAGTTGCTAAGCCCTTCTCCCTGCGACCTGTCTCTTCTAACGCCTGTCTCCTTCTGACCTGTCTGTTCTAAGGCTTCTCTCCTTCTGAGCTCTCTTTCCTAAATTCTGATGTAGCAGGGGTTGTATCACGTGTGTTCCTTGTGAGTGGAAAGTTCTAGAAGCCTGTGTGTGAGTATGTGTGTATGTGTGTGTATGGTCACTAGGTGCTGTCGTGTGCCTATAAAGCATTCCTTGAGTTAAGAGTGTGTAAGCATGTTTAGCATTGCTCGATTCTTGCAGACACAGTACCTTCTCATCATCTGACTCCCTGCTTCTATCTGTCTCTCTATCTATCTATTTATCTATCTATCTATTATGATTTGTAATTATAATATGGAGTCCTAACATATCTACCAGTCTATCTATCTATATCTATATCTATATCAATCTATCTATCTATGTATCTATCAATCTATATCTATCTATATCTGTCTATCTATCTATCTATCTATCTATCTATCTATCTATATATATATATACCGATGCGGCATCTCACATCTGTCACTGGCGTAGTTTCCCTAGTAGGAAATGGATGAAATATGATAATGTAGGGAGATAGGCGAGCCTCAAGAACGTTAAATGTTTTCTGTTATCAATTTTGTTGTCTGTAAGAGTAGGGCACTAGACCTCACTGTCTTCCCTCTGTTTACTCAGCGGTCTGTTTTTCTGCTTTTGGGCAGATAATGCTGGTTGTTTTCCCAGAACTACCCAGAGACCTTTTGTTCTTGACCATAAGTGGGTGTGACATATAGCGTGGGAGGAGTAAAATGAGAATATTTTCCCAACAGAAGTCTTAAAACGTTTTCTTGGTGGCTTGGTATTGGCTACGTGTGAGACGTATTAACTCGCCATTGGTAACAAGTGCCTCCATTGTTTGTGTATGGCTGGATATTACACTTAAGACGGCCTAGTAGTTAGCAGGGAGAGGCGGAGCTCGAGGACATAGCAAGAGAGTCACCTTTTGTCACATTTTTTATCACACTTTTGTCACATTCTGTTACACATTTTGTTACACTTTTCCACATATTTTCACACATTACTAAACACGTTGCTTTGATTACAAAACACAATGTTTGTGCACCATTTCCCATTTTTGGTTAACATCTCCATATAACACTAGTTTGTGGATTATATCTGGATCATATCATCGACAAGATCTAGTTCCTCAGGCTCTGTGAGTACGTAGCCTCCGCTGATTGTAATCTTGTTAGGTAAGAGAAATAACTTGTTTTATATCTATATTATGAAGCCTATGTGAATTCCCCTTTGTAAAACAAATCCTGGTTTCTTCTTTGGTGTGTGTATGTTATTGTGCAAAACAAAGTCAGTTTCTTTTCCTTACCCCTTTTGGTGATTAATTTAGGGTTAAGAGTACACCATAATATATGCCCCCATAACACAGCTTTGTCTCGCTCCAGTACTTATACTGAAAAAGTAACTGAAACATCCACCTCCCCTTCCATAACCTTTGCTCTTGTCATTAAACCTCATTACAAAATTCAGCAACGTTACCTCCACGCTGTGTATTCAGAAAATGTATACCCCTCTCTATTTTTTTTCTTTTTCATGTGTCCAACTCTGGGTATAGGCTTCACAGCCTGCTCTCAAGGCCCAATAGTCTTCCTACATACCTACACCACTCTACATGTCACCACTTCGGCGTTAACACCCTCTGTCCATATTGAATACATGCTAGGGCTGTCTCATACAGGGCTGGTGTACTGGCATTAGCGGGGGTATGTTTACAACATGTCGGTGGGTCTTCTGGTAGATCAGTAAAGTCTGATTTTCATGAAATTCAAATTCTTAAACTGTTCCCTGGCACAGCAGGGATTTGAACATGGGTCTGGTAGGACTGCAGGCCACCTCTCTACCGAATGAGCCACCGCCTCCATATGCGTTTGCCACATCCACCAATGCTATAAACACTATTTAGTACCACCATCTCACATTTTTTCATCACTGTCTGCTTAACTGCAAATATCTAAGTAACACACCTCCATACTAATCCAGAAACTGTTCTATTCATTATCCATCAGGCTTTCTGACACCTCTTATTTCTTCTTTCTCATAGTTTTACAGCCAGTTTGGTCATCACTGAGTATTATACACTGGTAAAATTAATGCCATTTTCCACAAACAAGTCATTGCATTCTTCTCACTAAATAATATCATTTCTGCATATACTCTTACTTCATTAACACCTGCAGCTTTCCCATCCTTCAACTATTTAACATCATTCTCTACTCCTGCCACTGAGACATTCTCGGGCACCAAATATCAATTTCATAAAAAACAGAAATAGGCTTTGGCAACACGAACATTGATTCTAAAATCAAATTTTCCTTCAACCTGCCATAAAAGTCACAGTGACGTTAGCACGTGAGTCTGACATACAAGGTAGAGAGGGAGAGACTCAAGATAGTGGTAGTCATAAATGATTCAGCGACAAGTGCAAGACGTTCAATAAAAAGCTTATATTCATTTCTCTAACGTTTCAGAATAGATTTGTCAGTTATCAGAGAGATGTCTGTGCTAGGATGGGCTCTATGTAGTGTGGACGCTCTGTAGAAAAAGATGTAACTTAAGTCTCTCTCGTTGTTCTCCGTTCCACTAGTTCTGAAGAGAACTAGAAAACAAAACTTCCCTTCTAAAATGAGATGTAGGAACGGCAAAAGTGCATAGATAAGAGATGAAAAAAGCACAGAAACAAGAGAGCATTCAGGATGGGAGGAGATTTGGGGACCTATATACATTACTACATTCCACCAGCTACAAGTCTGTGGCTAAAGTGTGGAATGTAGTAACGGGTATATTTCTCCAAATCTCCTCCCATTCTGAATGTTCTCTTGTTTCTGTGCCTTTTCTCATCTCTTATGTGTGCACTTTTGCCATTCTTACTTCTTAATTTTAGAAGAAAACTGTTGTTTTCTAGCTTATGATCTTTTATGGATGTATAATTATGCATAAAACAAGAGTTAGATTTGGAATGTTACATGCATAGCATACTGAGAGACAAAAACGAAAGTGAAAAGAAGTGTTTTGGTACGTTCTTTAACTGAAGGTGAGCTGTAGCTAACCAATACTGCAAAAAATGGCGTACTTACGGGTGACCGCGATGCGGTTTTCAGGCTGTAACTCGCGAACCGTAGCCTCACTGCTTTTCTAAACATGAAAAGAAACATCTACAGTTGGCAAGCAGCGTTTTGGTGTATAGTACATTCCCATACGCCTTTTTGTTTTGGAGTTATGACTGATGAAGATGAAAGAACAAAATCGATATTTTTGAGGTTCGATATTGCGACTCCTACGTGGGTTACCTAGACTTTGCGAGTAGTTTTGCACTTGAACGGCGAAGGTTTTTTAGTTCATAAACTTAGGACTGGGTTCTGCGACCGTTTTCGCGCGAATGATTATACCGCACTCCGTGATATAGACGGTGGACGGTATTTGGTTACCTGGTTTTTCCGGAAAGCTTCCTTAATCTCAGTGGCGGGTAGTGAGGCCTGAACCCACTCCAAAGTGTCTTTAACATATAAGGCCAATGACAAAACAGTCAATCCACGGAATCCCTTCTCAACAGCCCGATCACCGGCTCTTCTGTCAGTCGCCCAGCATTAGTCAGTGCTCCACCTCTCTCATCCACCCTTCCCTCTATTCCCTTTCACCTACCCTTTCTCCTCGCCCCTCACTCTTTCTCCTTCCCCTCCCCCTCTCCCTTCTCCTCCCTCACCCCTTCCTCTCGATCACCCTTCTCTCCTCAAACCTTCCCCTCACTCACCGTTCGTCCTGTTTCCTCTCATCTCCCCTTCCTCATCATCCACCCTCAAATTTCCCTCACCCTCACCTTCACTTCATTACACTTTCCCCTCCTCCATCTCTTCCCCACAATTTCCCCTCACCCTCTCTCAGTTTCCCCCACACTCACTCCTCCTCTCACACCTTCCTGTTAGTCACCCTTGCTCTTCCCTCACCCATCTTCCTCTTTTAAATCACCAGCTTTCCTTCCATTCGTCCCCCTCTTCCTCATTTACTTATATCCCAAGCTCATTTTCTATCTTCCTCTCCTCCGATCCATGTCTCTCTCTTTCTTTCCGTTTACATAATTTTGCTTGACATATTCTCACAGAGGCCTTTGAGTTTAACCTTTGACCTAGTGCTCATCAAAACAGTAGGCTTACTTGGTGAGTGACTTTCAATCCTTCCAGCAAGTTTAGTTAACAGAAGGCCCGATATTATGAACCTTACTTTATCGTGTGAAAATGTTTAGGTAAAAACAATTGGACAAGATCTGTGTTTGTGTGTGTGTGTGTGTGTGTGTGTGTGTGTGTGTGTGTGTGTGTGTGTGTGTCCTGAAAGATACAGTTAGGTCAGATCAATACGATGAGAGAGAGAGAGAGAGAGAGAGAAGGGGGGAGCACTAAGTCATACCATAATGTCGTGTAACTCTGAGGCTTCGGTTTCCACCATTAATATACTGGGTCATATGAACGACCCTTAACCCTTTCTTCCTCCACCTTCTTACCATCGCCTTTACCATTACTCTTCTTCTTCTTCTTCTCTCTCTCTCTCTCTCTCTCTCTCTCTCTCTCTCTCTCTCTCTCTCTCTCTCTCTCTCGTCCCACTGCCCATTTTTTCTCCTTGCTTCTCCTTAAATTCATTTTCATAATTTTTTTCTTTATTTCTTCTTCACTTCACCAATGTTAGGTTTCTTGGCTGGTTACACTGGCAGTTTCTCTCTCTCTCTCTCTCTCTCTCTCTCTCTCTCTCTCTCTCTCTCTCTCTCTCTCTCTCTCTCTCTCTCTCTCTCTCTCTCTCTCTCTCTCTCTCTCTCTCTCTCTCTCTCTCTCTCTCTCTCTCTCTCTCTCTCTCTCTCTCTCTCTCTCTTTCTTCTTAGTTTTGTTGGTACTTTTGGTCTTTGCTTCTGCATTGGTAGTTTTCTCTTAGCTATGTTCCTACTCTGGGTCTTATTTCTCCAGAGATATAATTTTAAAATCACTTATCGTGTTACTTGTTTTACCCACTTGTCTAATGGTACCTTCTTTTCTCAGTGCATTTTCTTCCTTGTCCACTTCATTTCACTGTCGTCCCTTTCTTTCCTTATTTCCGTCGCTGAATTTTCCATTTAGTTCTTAGTTCTTTAAGTCATTCCCAGGATTCGTGTAGATTATTATACCTTTGAAGCAATTTTTGCAACCTTTGATGCAACTTTAGCTACTATGTTTTCATTGTTCCAATGCTACTTAAAAAAAATAAATCAAATAGTACTTTCCTTTTGGTGGTGTTTTCTTACTATATATCTTGGAACCATGTCTTTAATTCTTGTTTTTTTTTTCTTTTTTCAAAGAAGAATGAAGCGATGGTCGAAAACTTGCAAAGTGGTTCTCTCCAAGAAAATTAGAACCCAGATTCAAGATCCAGTCTTTCGCGATTTCTGGAGTGGGGATCATAAAGTGAACGAAGTAAAGACTAAAGAGGACAGGTCCATAGTTGTCCTGTTAATGTATATGAATCACATAGAGTATCTGTTAAGTCTTCCATGAAAGAACTGGACAGGAGAAGGGCATTAGTGTGGCGCCAGAATGGTGCTACGCGTCCTCAAAAGTGGAAGAGGGGTGCAACGAGGGCTCAGACGACCAGTGTCCACCAGAAGAGCTATAGTAATGAGACATAGATGCAGCACTGCAGCCATGAGAGTGCTATTTTCGGGAGTCGGTGTGGAGAGGGAGGTTAATGAAACAAAAACCCCTTGACTCCATCCTGATCAGAACTGTTGTATGTGGGGACCCCCCCCCCTCCACATCATGCTAGTTGTACTCCTCACAGGGACAAATAACGCCTTTGTATTGTGCGAAGCCAACAGTTGTGCAGGGGTAAAGAACACACCGAGTCGTTTCAACATACCAAACCTCTTGGATGGAAAATGTGCAAGGGAGGTAATATGAAAGAAGACTGTTGGTGGCAGGACAGAGCTCTGAATAACATCACTGTTTGTTCCTTTCGAAGAGAATCAGTGGCTTCCTACTACAGAATCTACAGAACAGCCAAAGGGGAGGACAGAGATGAATGCACAGATATAAGGTCAGAAAAAATAAAAACGGTTTTTTTGGAAATTAAGGACTTGTACCTGATTTGGTCGAACTCTTTTGAGATGTCAAATGCAAAGGGTAAGAGTTTCGCCAATGCCCCAGAAAGTGTCTGTTGCTGTATTCCACATATACACTATTATGTGAAAAGTTTTCTATGCTCCAGCAGGGAATCGAACCTAAGGATTTGTACCTGATTTGGTCGAACTCTTTTGAGATGTCAATCGCAAAAGCTAAGAGTTTCGCCAATGCCCCGGAAAGTGTCTGTTGCTGCATTCCACATATGAACATTGGTGGAATGTTTTTAACTCTCCAGTGGAGAATCGAACCTAGAACCTTCCACATATGTACCCATGTGTAGTGTGTGTTTCTCTAACCTATAGGATGATGCTTGTACTGGCCGTGATAGATTAAAACAGCTATGTCACATGCCGCATTGTGTAGAGCTAAGCAAAATCCAAATGGCTGAAATTTGTGTCACCATATGTGTTTAGAATGAAAAATCAAACATATATTTACAAATAGGAGTCATGTGGTTTTTTTTCGGATGCTCCTGTTCTTGTGTAATAAATTATTTCAGTGTCAGCTACAAGTTAAATATAGCATATAAACGCTTTTTCGTTCTCACATCTATTTCTTTCTGTCCGACACAGCAGCACTATTCCTGGCTTGATATAGTTTTACCGCATATAAATTTCGCATACGGTTGGTTAAGTTGCTGCCTGTGTCCCTTTCCCTTGTCCACCAATTCTGTTAGCTCAGTGTGTCGGTTCCTTATGTGTTTTCACGAGAACAATCATCAGTATGGTTACAGTAAAATATTGTTTTTCTTTTTCTGAGAATACCCTCTCCCCACTCATAAAAATAATAAGGAGAAAATAATTTTACTGAAATACTAAGGAATTTCCTTCCCAAATTAATCAGCTCCGTCCCCTCCGATCTTATATATTCAGCTCAGTCCTCTCATTAACTCACTGACTTTCTAATTCAGCTCTCTACCCTCCCTATCCTCCACCATCTCTGAAACATCTATATCCCACCTTCCTGCCCTTCCTTCTTCCACTCTTACACTCCCTTGTCACTTTCTGTTAGAAAACAGATTACACACACACACACACACACACACACACACACACACACACACACACACACACAATCAGCAGTGGTCGTATGCACACGAATTGAGAGGCCCTACATTGATCCCTACTTTCATGCACTAAGGAAAGCACAGGCAAGCCCTCAATTTTTACATGGTATGCTAGGAGGGCATTAAGGGAAAGGGGGGGGGGGATTGGTGACCCTGTGTGACCATTCCTACCTGCCTGAGGAACAATTGATATGTCGGGAGCACATTAGGCAGAATCCCATGGGAGTTGCCGTGACTATTCTTTGTCAAATTGGTGGCCATCAACTATAAAAGGTGACGATTTCCCATTTTTTGTTTTTATTTATTCGCAAGCGTTTGTTTATATACTTTATATACTTTTACAATAATAAACATCTGTTTCAATTCTTATGTTGCTGGAGTTGTAAGAATAAGATATTCCTGAAGGAGACAGAGGACCAACTTTTAAAAATTAACCCGCCCCATCCAGACCACTTTTCCACCACTGACCCCCCAATCCCGACCATTTTAGGAAAAAAAATTTTTTGGCTCAAACCTTCGCTTTTGGTGAGAAACATCGAAAATTCATAGAGAAATCGCTCACCTGAGGTTTAAAATACTCATTACAGGTAGGAGAGCCTCCTTACCTTACTGGGTTTTCTATCAGGCTGGCACCAAAGAAAACGAGTTCTATGGGAGGATAACTATTTCACACCACTCATAAACGGTATTTATTTATTTACTGTTACTAATTTATATGTAGTACAAGAGTATATTGGTTTTCAAGCAGTAATATAGGCATTATAAGCATTGTTTCACTCACTAATACCTGACCTTTTTTTGCCACATTACTGCTCATCATTTCTAACTGTTTCTTCCTCTAATGCTATGTAAAGTTTGTCCTCCACATTGTCATTGATTGGGGAATCACTCTGGCCCTGAATTTCGTACCGTGGCATGACATGGCTATACTGGCCAGGTCACTGATAACAGGTGAATTGCTGAGACAATGGCATGCAGGGGGGGGGAGGAGGTCATGCTGGGTAAGGCATTGTCTCTGCCTGGCATCTTGTTGAGGAAGGTGTCACGTGTATACGCACCAAAAATGACTCGCGAAAACTGAAAATTGTGCAAATTAGGGACCTTGCATTTTTTTCGCGTTTATGTACGTCTATGGGATTGGCAGTGACAAAACGTGTGGACGTAAAAGAACGTCGACGGGACGTCGCGGGTTAACAAAATGTTTACTCTCCTTTGCAGTGATTCTGTGAAGTTATAAAGGTGTACAGAAGTGTGTTTACAAGTATGAAGAAGGTCCATCAATAGACAAGGAAAATATGATTATATGAGGGATTGGTTAGGTTAGGTTAGGATAATGTCTGTTTGGTTAGCATAAAATTGGTTAGGCTAGCATATAATAGGTTAGGTAATGTTTGGAAAAGTAATGTTGGATTAAGTTGTGGAAATTAGTTTGGATTTGGATTAATAGGCACTGATAATGGTATTTTCGGTTTAAAATGGCGTTCTAAGAAGGCTTCCATCTGTCTTCAAGCACCACAACATAGTGTCCTGTAAACAAACACCACTTTCTTTTAAAACACTTTTTACTACTTACAGAATAACTAAAAAAAAATGAAACTTGAAAATACAATCTGAAATTACTTTTAAAAATCCCATGAAGGGCTAAGGTAAGGAAAAAAAACAGAATAAAACTGCAAAGATAAGGTGATTCTATCTCTCTTTCAGGACTACCAAGAATCATGAATTCGATGCTACTGGTATATAATTAAAAAAAGTTTTAGAAGATAGAAGAAAATTACAGTTTTCAGTGCCTGTGATTAAAATGCTTAGAGATTTCATGCTGACACAGTGCTTCAGTGTTTGGTCTTTGTGCTAAGAACAGTAACTATCTTGTATACAGGATATTAACATGTATGTTATTGCCTTTAGCACTGCCTGAACATCCAATATTCAGTTAAGTCACATGGATAACGTATAAAAGTGATTTACCCCTTAAGTGCCGGGTGACAGTTACATCCAAGGCGAAATTGGTGGATCGGGGCTGCCAGGGTGCGGCTATAACTGCAAGTGTTTTCGTGCCACAATTTGAAGTGGCTGCCACTTGATCTTGTCATCAAAGGGTGGGAATAGCCTCCCGGCACCCGAAGCAAGCATACCTCAGTTATCTCTGTGATTTTGCCAGGTGTAGGACAATGTATTCTTACGTCTCTCATTCGATTCTGTTCCTGCCTTACGTGGACCCATGCCTCATCCACCCCTGCCAAGCCTCTATCCAAGGATACTAAGATACGGCTTAGTGATAGTGCCATAGGGTTTGTCTTGGGGGCAACTGTGTCTACTTTATCTAGTAATGAAGAAGTAATCACACTGAAAGCAAAACGAAAGTCAGTGCCATGCGCACATGCACGAACACAGCCTGCCTCGTGATCAAAAATTACGTATATTTTTCACATTCTTACTTATGAAAGCGACCAGTTATAGACCTGTGGATGGTTTTATTTGTAAGATGAAGAGTTGGTGAGCAATAAGGTTTTTAATTTGTTTCCCTAATTGCTACGCTTCTCGGGAAAATAAGTTTGAAAACAAGCAACTTTGGGAAAATTGCCCATACTGATAGGGCAACAGCAGTATAAACAGCCCGGTGCAGAAGGATTAAACATGTAAATTTGTGGATCTCACTCTACTATTAACTGCTCTTTAAAAAAATGATAGTGCTTGTCACCAGATGTCGCCATTAGCCCATGACTTATATCTCCATAAGGTAGGATACACCCCGCTGGTTTTGATAAGAAACAAATCAGTTGCTCAGTATTCTTGCACTGTATTTTTAGCATGCTAGAATATTTTTTACATAATAAGTTTACGTTCTTCTATGTTTTCTGCAGGTACAGGACTCCTTTGTTATGAATAATTCTCTCCGACAAGAAGAGTATATTTTCTCTCCTGATTGCCTGTTTGTTTGTTTGTCTGTTAGCAGGATTACACAAAAACTGAGAGATTTAGACCAAATATGGTGGGCAGATAGACCATGTCTCAGGGAACAATCGATTAACTTTGGGGACAGATAAGATTATTATTATAGATTCTGGATCCGGAAAACAGTTTTTGCGAAACCCTAAACAGTGATGAGAAAATCTAACTCATTTGATTTGGAAATTATGTTGTCCTTTTCAGAGAGATGCGCTTCTCTTAGTGCCCATCTAGTTAAAAATAGGGCTTGTGAAAGCTATCCTTTGCTTCCCCTTGAAAGTTTGGGAACAACCACTACGAATTGAGGGAAATCTTTTTCTACTTAAACTTTAGCATACGGTTTTGATATACTGTAGGGCCCCAAGGAAATGCTGTACACTGGATCACAAAAGTATCGGTGCACAGGCGGTGCGATGCCTACCGTACCGAAAAGATTTGAACAACTGCTGACATTACCAAATTCTCATTGTGTATCATCAGTGTCTGTCTATATAAACATTACATTTGCTATATGATTGCAAGAGAATATTGCTAGTTGGCGATATATAACACCTCCCGACATCAGGGCTACCAACGTGTGGTAGGTCTGATATTAATATTTCAGTGACCGTTCTGTGGTCCCAAATGCTTCACGGATGTTGTGCACCGATACTCTTGTGACCCAGTGTACATTAGGTTTGATCATACAGCTGTAAGTCCTTTACTGTAATCAAAATTTGTTTACGAGTGAAGGAAAAATAGAGATCGCAAAATTTTTCCTGTACTTTCTTGTCCTCAGTGAAAAAACTAAGAGTCTCAGATAATGTGCAAGAGGAAATATTCTTACATTGTTTCACTTTTCCGTCACCCAACCTGTTTAATCCACCTTCCCATTATTCTTTACCCTTGGCGTAAAACAATTATCTTGATAATGAGAGTAATACTATAGTAAGTTGCTATGATAATCTTAGTTAGGAAAATGTCACCTTTCACCAACTTCTCCCATCCTTTGCTCCCTTCCCCTCGAACTCCTATCCTTGCACCAACCTTTTCCATTCTCTCTCTCTCTCTCTCTCTCTCTCTGTCTCTGTCTGTCTGTCTGTCTGTCTCTCTCTCTCTCTCTCTCTCTCTCTCTCTCTCTCTCTCTAGCTACATATACGGTCCATTTCCCTCCTGTGTCAGGCCACAGTAACACCTCATTCTTCACTAGGACCACAGATCTGGGTCAGGCAGTGTCACCCTTACACACACTCTATATTTTTTCTACTTGTGCCATATATTTTCAAGATACAGTTGTATGCAAGATTTACAATTTATTTTTCACCCCAGCTCCTTCTCTTTTAAAGAATTATTGACGTTCTTTCTATGCCCTCACTTGCTTCATCAGTCTTCAGTAGCCTACATCTCTCTCATTCCTTTTTCCATTCACGTTAATTTTCCATCCCATTTCACACCTTCTCCATTCCGTATTGACATCCTAAGTTTCTCCACGAGTTATCTCCCTCTATTTCTTCATTACCAGCTCTATAGTTTTTTAATGATTTCCGAATCCAATACTCCCTCGCACTTGACCTTTGACTGACCTTTCTCAAAACTAAATAGCTTCGTTCTTCCTTGGCCCTAAACCCTTCCACCAAGTATGGTTTAAATCAGTCCACAACTGTTTGATCTGACTTTATCCTGCTACTTTAGTCTTTGACCTTTTCTTGTGACCTTTATCTTTGGCTGATTGTTCATGAATCGAATTCTCATATAATTATCTTACTCTCAGCCACTGGTCTGTTGAGTTATTTTATTATTTTGTTCACACAGACATACAGGTCGAAGTTTGACCTTGTCCTGTGAACTTGGCCTTTAATAACTGATTATGTTCAATATTTAATCACTTCATTCTTGCAGTAGCCACCGGCCATTCCCCCATGTCTAGCCTAAGTTAAAAATGAAATATTTTACTAGGGCAAATTATGACCTTGTCCTTTGAACCTATCCTTTGACTTACTGTTCCCATAAATGGTAGGTTTACTTTATAGCTGACCCTCAATTCTTCCACCAAGTTAGTTAAAAGTCGGATATGAACAGAGATATTTTGTTCACACACACACACACACACACACACACACACACACACACACACACACAACCACACACACACACACACACACACGAGCGTGGTGTAATAAGTAGTCAGACAACAACAGTTTGATAAAAGATTTACAGGAGACAAGATACCACGACCTGATTACCTTGCCCAGACGGCGTTCGGAGATGTATTGTTTTTGGCCGAGTTTTTTTGTTGGTCTGTTTGTTTCTTTGTTTGTTTGTTACCAACATTACAGAGAGACGGCTGAATGAAAGTATGGGAAACTTTCAGGCTATGTGGGTACTGGTCCCAAAAGGAAGTGATTACATTTTGAAGGAAATTGAGTGACCCTGAAAGGTCAAAATCAAGGTCATGGATTTTTAGAGGGCTATAACTTGAAATCAGTTTAAGATATATTAACTATTATCCCAACTCAGGAACTCCCATATGGGGTTGCATTTGCCACCAAGACCTTTGGCTTCGAGTGACGGTGAAAGGTCAAACTCAAGCTCACGGGTATTCAGGGAGCTATAACTCGAAACTGGTTGCAGAGAAATATTTACTATTATCAGCTTATAGCAAGTACCGTATGCACGTTATGACCTTTGACCTCAAGTGTCCTTGAAAGATCAAATTCAAGGTCAAGCATGTTCAGGGGGCTAAAACTCGAAACTGGTTGATGACAAATACTACTATCAAGGTATAGGAAGTCTCATATGGGCTTTCATTTGGCACCATGACCTTTGACCCTGAGTGACCTTGAGAGGTCAAACACAGGATGATGGATTTTCAGAGGGGCTATAACTTGGAAAAGGATGAAAATAAAATAACTGCTGTCGGACGAGGTTTGTTGTGCCTGGCATCACTTGTTTTGTTCTGTTGTTGCTGTTGTTTATCAACCATGGTCCTTCTGGCTGAGAAACCGTATCAGCCGCAGGCAACCACCCGCCCCTACAGGGCCATACTGTCCAGTGAATCGATGTTCCCATGCGGTTAACAGTAACTCGCCACAGCAAGCAGCAGGGAAGAGCGTGAAGGCTCGGTTTTTAGATGGGCGCCTCACTTGCGTCTCTCCTTCCAGTTAACAGGGGCAATATTCTGTAGTACGTTCCATATCACCCCGTTGTCTGGCTATATGGTTAACACCCAGCGTTGTGACTCGTTTCTTGGGTCTGTAAACCATTAGGCTTCACACTCAGTATACAGCCACCTGATGTAGAAAGAAGAATATTATAAGTAACAGGAAGAAAAGGGAGAAGTAGGTAGAAAGGATGACAGACACAGAAAAAGATAAATGTGAAGAACTGAAGTAGGCGGCATCACGCTAAGTGAGTGGATGATGATCACCACCACGTACCATCTACTTTGTTATATTAAAATTGTTAGGTAAGAACAGTTACGTTTGATCTCCTCCCCTCCCCTCTCTCTCTCTCTCTCTCACACACACACACACACACACACACACACACACACACACACACACACACACACACACACACTAAGGGGATGAAGTTCAGTGAGTCACATCATAAAGTCGTGCAACTTTGAGGCCCCAGTTTCCACCATTAAGTATACAGAGTTATTAATGAACTGCCCCCAGCTCATTCTCCCTTCACCCCCTTACTCTCTCCTTTACCATTGCTGGTACTTCATTCTTTCTTTCTTCTTCATCTTCTTCTCCTCTCTGTCTCTCTCTGTCTCTGTCTCTGTCTCTGTCTCTGTCTCTGTCTGTCTCTCTCTCTCTTTCTCTCTCTCTCTCTCTCCACCATCTCTGTACAGTATTTTGTTCTTCCATTTTTATCTCTTCTCTTTCTTTGATCTTTTTTCTACCGCTTTCCCTTTCTCTTTCACTTCCTGTTCGTCTCCTTCCACATACTCCTCGTTCTCTTTTGCTGTTTCTTCTGTCTCTCTGCTTGCACATATTCTCATTCTTACCTACGGTGCGGACTAGGTAAATGAAAGTAAGGCTATCTCTTTATTTTGTGCAACATGTTAGGAATAAACTTTTATTGCACCGAAACTATTAATCCTACAGCACCCATTGCCACAGGGTATATTTTCATGGCCTTTGCCCACCCCACCACAGTTCCAGGTCATCCCACATTTCTCTATTCCTCATTCCCAATTCTTTTTCCTGACACATTCATTTTGGAGGATATTAATGAAATTCTCCCTCACTGTATTCAAGCCACTCATCCCACGGCAACCCTTTTTCACTTGGTACACTTTCCTTCCCCACCCCTACCCCAAACAAATTTTCCACTACCTCATGACCATTCCCTTCTCACCAGGCCCGTTTCTTTACACTTACAATGACGGTTTAATGGCATGAAGCACGTCACGCGATTGACTAACGCGTATTTTTCCTGTAGTGTATCGCTCTGTCCTCTCTGTATTTCTGCTTAATGATAATCGTTCGTTTCTCATCATTTCTCTCCTTACTGCATATCTTTTCCTCTCTCTCTTTGCACTTATACCTTTTTGTGACCAATTCTATACGCTTTCTTCCTGCTTACACTTTTTTGTTATAATGATTATACCCACCTTGGTTAGGGAGGAGTGAATACTTCCCCAGTACCCCTGCTTGTCGTAAGAGGCGGATAAAAGATGCCTTTTTGTCTCAAGTCGTCCTCTCCTTACTGTCCTCTTCTGCTTCTGTGTCCTACGTCTTGTCTTGATATTTCCGTGTTTCTTCCGGACTTTACTGTCCACCTACTCCTACAGTGCCATGTAGCCATATTATGCTTCCTCATTATCCTTTCTCTTGTCCTCGTTCTTCTTCTTTGTTCATACATTGTTTCTCTTTGCCGTACATTTCTGTAACTAAATAATCCTTTGTTTTTCTTTTAAGTGTTTCCTATTACTTTATTTACCTCAGTTTCATCCCTTTCAGTAACATTCTTTTCACTACACCTTCCATTTAGTATATTCTTTCCCTGTCTCAGAGTCCTGTGGGGAAGAGGGGGGGAGGCAGACCATAAATGCCCCCACCATCCGCCCCTCTCTCAATGACGACCAAGTGAAATGTGCTGGACCATTGTCTGACTCACTCTATATTAATTTTTGCAACACTCGTGGCCTTTCCTCTGATTTTCTCTCTTTTCAGAGCACCTTTCTTCCTCTAAACCTCACCTTCTCATCCTCACTGAGACTCAGCTGTCTGAGGCAATTGACTGCAAGCCATTCTCTGTATCCTCCTGCATTCTCGACACCTACTACAATACCTTGGGTAGTTGTTGTCTGTATGTCATCATCATCATCATCATCATCAGCCATTACAAGTCCACTGCTGAATAAAGGCCTCCCCCAAACTTCTCCACGAATTCCTTGACTGAGCGAATCTTTGCCACGTTTTCCCTACAAACATCTCTATTTTATCCCTTCACCTCCTTTCTGGCCTTTTTCTGCCACGCTTACAATCTCTCGCTGTCCAGTCAGTCAACCTCTTGCTCCATCGATAATCCCTTATTCATGCTACATGGCCTTCCCACTCCATTTCTGTTCCTTTAAAACTTCTATAATATCTTTGACTTTAGTCTGCTATCCCACCCAAGTTCATCTTTTCCTGTCTCTTAAAGATATTCCCAGTACTGAGCTTTCCATTGCTCTCTGAGAACGAATTAATTTATTTTCCATCGATTTTGTCAGTTTCCAAGTCTCACAACCATACGTCATAGCTGGAATTATACGTTCGTCATGTACTTTTCGTTTCATACAAACTGGCAAGCTACTTTTCATAATGTCTCTATGTTTACCGAAAGCTTTCCATCCAATTGTAATGCCTCTTTTTTATTTCGCTATCATTATCTTCCGTTATTTTTAGTATTTGTCCGAAGTAATTGTACTCCTCGTCTTCTTCAAGAATTTTTCCGCTTATTCTGATGACGATCTTTGGTGTTTGTGGATTAAACATTACTTTTGTTTTTACTCCGGTTCATCTTTAGCCCTACTTTGAGATTTTCTCTGTTCAGGTCATCTAACATTTCTTGCATTGTCTCTGCTGTTTCTGAGATTAGGTCAAATGTCATCACCAAGTCTTAAATGGTTTAGCTTTTCTCCATCTATGTTCACTCCTTTGTTTTCCCAGTCTAGGTTTCTGAAAACACTTTCTAGGCATGCTGTAAATAACTTTAGTGAAATTGTATCTCCCTGACGCACGCCCTTCTCAATCTTAATTTTCTCTGAGTCCTTATGTAATTTAACTGCAGCAGTTCTCTCTTTATACAGTATATGTTTTCGAGCAGTTTTACAATGTTCTCATTCACTCCTTGTTCTCGCTATGAATTTATAATTGGTATGTGCTCCACTGAGTCGAAATCCTTTTCGTAACCTACAAAACCTAAGCACAGTGGTTTATTATATTCCATAGTTTTCTCAGCTAGCTGATTCATTGTGTGTAGATGATCAGTAGCCGAACACCTGCTTCGGAATCCTGCCTGTTCACGGGGTTGGTTTTCCTCCAAATCTGTAGTTATTCTGTTTGTAAGGACTGTACAGATGAGTTTGTAAATGACTGATAATAAGCTAATGGGTCGATAGTTACTAAGATCTTTTGAGTCACCATTTTTTAAAGTAAAATAACTATTGCATTACACCATGCTTTGGGAATTTTCTTCTTTATTTATACATTGAGTAAATAAGTGAGCAAGCCTATTTTGTACTTCTACTCCTGCATCCTACAGTCAATCTTCTACTATTCCATCTTCTCTCGGAGCTTTCCCTCTTTTCATATTTTTGAGAGAATTATATACTTCATCTGGTGTTACCTCAGGTGTTTCACTTGTGTCAATTGAAAAGTTAGCTATTGGTACTACTGTCTTTGATGCATACAGTTCTTTGTAAAATTCTTCAACTCTCTTCAGCATGTTATCTCTGCATTTTATGAATTCACCGTTTTTGCTTTCAGTGATGTAATTTGTTGCTTTCCATGTGTCATTTTACTTTGGGCCTGTCTCAGAATTTTCTCTTTTTTGATGGTATCTTTGATCTTATCCTTGTTTCTCTTTCTTTTTTCTTCTCTTTGTCGTTTGGCGATAAGCTTATTTAATTCCCCTCGTTCTATTTCATCTTTTTTTTTTTTTTGATGTGTTCGACTCTGGGCTTCACAGCCTGCTCCCAAGGCCCAGTAGTCCTCCTACATACCATACACATATTTCCTTTCTTTTTTTCACAAGCTCGAGTGTCTTTTCTGAATGCTTCTTGGTTTTGTATTAGGTTTTCCTACTACCTTCGCTGATTCTGTTAGCACTTTTGTTAGTCTGTCATTCAGCTCATAAATGTCACATTCAACATTACTTAGAGCCTGAAATCTGTTCCTTATTTCCAGCTGAAAGGCTGCTTTGTTTTCGCTTACTTTCATTGGGCATATCTTTTTATCTATAATCATCTTCTTTCTTTCACTTTTGAAATTGAATCTGGCTGTGCAACCCACCATTCTATGGTCACTTCTGATATTTACTTTGTTGATAACTGTGACATTTGCGATCGTGTTATTCTTATCTGCTATAATAAAGTTAATTTCATTGTTTCTCCATTTGGGCTTCTCCAGGTCCACTTTCTCCCTGTTCTTTTGTGAAAGAAAGAATATGTTCATTATTCTCATGTTATATATTTCTGCAAAGTTTACCAGCATTTCTTCTCTTTCGTTCCTTTCTCCCACTCCAAATTTTCCCATACATGTTTCTCCATTTAGTTATTTTCCAACTTTTGCATTGAAGTCTCCCATGAGTGTAGTATATGTGGCATTTTCTTTTCCATAATCTGGGAGATGCCATCATAGAATGTTTCAATTTCATCACCTGAGCTCTGAGAAGTTGGTGCATACTTGTATTACTTTCAGGGTATATTTTTTGCACAATCTAATTACAACCACCGTTGCTCTGTCAGATACACTGCTGAATTTAACAATGTTGTCTGCAAGATTTCTGTTAATTTCAGTTGTCAGTATGTACACAAGAATACATCTTACTATCATGTTCTTGAACTTGAAGTCATTATACAGTATTCCCTACACTCTGGCTTTGGATATCATGGTATTTTTTGAATTAATATATCTGTGTTGTGTAGTTATCCACTAACACTGCTGACTATGAAATTTCGTTTGCCTTTCTTACCTCAGAGATGGAACACATTCTGTCAGTTTCTCCTCTGAAATCCCATTCTTGGTGATTTCAATGTTCATCACTACCTTTTGCTCCCGTCTTCATTCACTGATACGCCTGGTGAGCATGTCTACATCGTTTCTAACCTTAATGACCACAAGCAGCTTGTACAGCCCATTACCCATATTTGTGACTGCCTTGCAGAAAGTTCCATTATACTTAGCTTTTTCCTTAAAATTAATCCTTCTGTTTACTCTGTTCATCTTTTCTCTCTGTCTGGCTCCTCTGATCACAATCTTATATTCTAAACCTGTCCTATCACTCCAGCATGGCCTGGGAACCCTCCCAAGAAGCAGGAGCTGTGTCACTTTAGAGCTGATGATTGGGCGGCCCTCAAGCAATACTTCTTTGATTTTCTCTGGATTAACCCACGGCATCCCGTCGACGTTCTTTAACGTCCACACGTTTTGTCACTGCCAATCCCGTTGACGTATATAAATGCGAAAAAATTGCAAGGTCCCTAATTTGCAAAATTTTTAATTTTCACGAGTCATTTTTGGTACATATACACGTGACACCTTCCTCAACAAGATGCCAGGCAGGGACAATGCCTTACCCAGCATGACCTCCTCCCCTCCCCCCTGCATGCCATTGTCTCAGCAATTCACCTGTTATCAGTGTCCTGGCCAGTTTAGCCATGTCATGCCACGGTACGAAATTCAGGGCCAGAGTGATTCCCCAATCAATGACAATGTGGAGGACAAACTTTACATAGCATTAGAGGAAGAAACAGTTAGAAATGATGATCAGGTAATGTGGCAAAAAAAGGTCAGGTATTAGTGAGTGAAACAATGCTTATAATGCCTATATTACTGCTTGAAAACCAATATACTCTTGTACTACATATAAATTCGTACCAAGTAAATAAATAAATACCGTTTATGAGTGGTGTGAAATAGTTATCCTCCCATAGAACTCGTTTTCTTTGGTGCCAGCCCAATAGAAAACCCAGTAAGGTAAGGAGGTACTCCTACCTGTAATGAGTATTTTAAACCTCAGGTGAGCGATTTCTCTATGAATTTTCGATGTTTCTCACCAAAAGCGAAGGTTTGAGCCAAAAAAAAAAAAAAAAAATCCTAAAATGGTTGGGATTGGGGGGAGTCAGTGGTGGAAAAGTGGTCGGGATGTGGCGGGTAAATTATGGTTTTCATAGCCGGCAGCCATCTGAGTGTGATTTACGCATGATGGATATTGTTTTCTTGGGCATGGAAATATACATGCCTCTCTCTAATCTTCTGATAAATGCAAAAATATAAAACTTGGTTTAATCACATTTCTTCTAATGCTGCTCACAACACGGAGGAGGTCTGCAGAAGGTACTGGCACTAACCAACCCCTGAACATCGTCTCTTTTGTGTTTCTGTCAAGAATTGTGCTAAGTCTGTTCTTTCTTATACTGATAATTTCATTCTTACTGAATGCTCTGAACTCTGTGACTCAAATGGTTCCTGTTTTTTCTGGCACTGTGCCCAAAACATTCCCAACAACTTTAGTCCAACATCCTTCCCTCGTCTTTTCCACTCTAATGACCATTATCTGTTTCTTCTACTGGAAAAGCATACCTTTTCGTCCAGACTTTCTTCTCCAGTGCCACCTTGGACGATGCAGTGCTGTTCCTCTATCTCTTCCACTTTCTGAGTATCTCATGACTGACATTAAAATATCTTCAATTGATATACTTTCTGCCGTCACAGGACTCAGTAGTAACAAGGCTTACAGGTCGGATGGAGTCTCTTCTGTTGTTCTCGAGAACGTTGATTCTATGCTTACACCCTACCTAGGTAAACTTTGTTTGCCTTTTTCTTTCGAGTTATACCTTTCCTTCTCGGTGGAAGTTTGTTCTCGTTCAGCCTGTCCCAAAAGAGGATGACCCTCAGTCAGCCAATTGCTTCAACAATCTGTAGTGTAAAATTTTTAAAATCTGTTCTTTTAAAAAATGCTAAATCACCTTTCATAACCTTCTTTCCTATTGCCAGTATGGGTTCTGCCAGAGAAGCACCACTGGCGATCCTCTCACCCTCCTTTCAGAATCCTGAGGAACTTTGGCTAGAGTCTTGCCATTGCACCTGATATCCCAGAGTTTCTACCGAGTCTGGCATAAATCTTTGAATTTCAAAATGCCCTAACGATTTCTATCTTTCAATCTGTACCTTAGCCTTTGGCTTCCTGGTCATTCTATTACTGCTGTTGTAGACGGCAACAGATTTTCTCACAGCTCTATCAGTTGTGGTGTTCCTCAAGGTTCTGTCCAGTCACGAACTCTCTTCCTGCAATCAATATTGAGCCTCCTAAGTTGTACATTCAAAGACATGAGCATCTTCCTACAATTGGATGAACACATAGTGGAACATTCAAACCATCTGCATTAATCACTACGATAGATATGGTTTTCATTTTACTTCAGTAATTGTAATTTTTCTTCTCGGAGGCAACTGGGAAATAGTTGTGGGTTTGTGCATCTACCCCTATCCAATCGTGTGCTGATTAATCAACCTTGAACCTTTCCATTCATTTGTCAGAGGAGACATCACAGCATTTACTTCAACAAACACAGGATGCAGCAATGGCACACCTAATTTCTGATCTGGCTCATAGCTTAACTTTAGGTTAAGTAACTTTAATGCTTTTAATGCATCAAGAGCTCAATTTCTACATCTGTTAATTTGCCAGAATTTCCATCAAGAGAGTCCTTAATTATTTACCAATATCTAACGCAATCCAGCATTTTCTCGGAACTTTCTTGAGGCAACATTGTCTCGCGTTTTTTTCATGGAGAGATCATTACCTCACTTGCAAAATCTGTTTCCAAGCAATTAAATATCATATGCCGACTCCAAACCTTCATTATCCCCGTAGTGTTGGTGACTGTACACAGGGGTTTTATTTACTCCTATGTGGAGTACAACTCTCTTGTGTGGGGGGAGGGGCGCCTCCCCACATTAAACTCTTCCCAGAAGGAAGGAGTCAAAGGCTACGTATCACATTAACTCTCCTCATTTTACTGACTCCTTCCAGCCTGTGTGTGTGTGTGTGTGTGTGTGTGTGTGTGTGTGTGTGTGTGTGTGTGTGTGTGTGTGTGTGTGTGTGTGTGTGTGTGTGTGTGTGTGTGTGTGTGTGTGTGTGTGTGTGTGTGTGTGTGTGTGTGCCGCACTGTTGCATCTTCATCTCTTTTCTATCACTATTTCAATGGCCATCACTCTTCTGAACTGTCTGCATGCATCCCTCTTTCACTGCAGCGGGAGCATTGCAACCGCCGGCTGCAAACTCTTATGCTATCGTCATCTTTTCCAACTTTCTGTACCCTACCTCACTCCCCTTGCGGGTGGGGAAATAAGTGGGATTATATACATAAAAATATACGTACCTACCGAGGTACGTATATATATATATATATATATATATATATATATATACTGTATATAGTGCGTGTGTAAGAAATAGTACAAATTCCACCTTGATATTTAACTCGCATATCTGGATTTTTCCTCCTCACACCAATGACTCTTTGTCCAACAACGCAGCACTTTTATTGCCCTGGTGTAGTTTTGCATAAAAATCGCATATGGTTGGTTGTGCTGCTGCCTGTGTCCCTGTTTTGTCCACCTGGTCTGGTATCTCACTATGAATGTGTTATTAATGAGTTTTCACGAGAACAGTGATCAGCATGCTTCCTATGCAGTGATATTCGTTTTCTCTGAGAAACACACACACACACACACACACACACACACACACACACACACACACACACACACACACACACACACACGAAAAGAGAGAGAGAGAGAGAGAGAGAGAGAGAGAGAGAGAGAGAGAGAGAGAGAGAGAGAGATTAAAGTGTGTGTGTGTGTGTGTGTGTGTGTGTGTGTGTGTGTGTGTGTGTGTGTGTGTGTGTGTGTGTGTTTCCTATTAACTAAGGTTATACCGAAGGTTTACTTAATAAATTTATCACAATGCTCAATCCTATTTTTTTTAAATCAAAGTTGTGAAAAAGTAATTTAGTTGGCAACCTTCTTTTGTAATATTTATTATCAGTCGGGATGTGAAAGATAAAACTGGTAGATTACTAGTGGAGAAGGTAGAGAAAGTGAGCAGATGGAGAGAACACTTTAAGGAATTGTTGATCGATGAAAATGAAAGTATAAGTGGCTGGGGAATGGCTGGGAGAAGGATGGATGTGAGAAGTGAGGACGAAATCAGTAGGATGGAAGTTGTGGAAGTAATGAAGATAGTCACTATGGTGAAAGCCCCAGGAATTGATGGAGTGTGTGGAGAAATGCTGAAGCATGAGGGAGAGAAAGTAGTAGAATAGATGTGGAGGATGTGTAGCTTGACCTGGGAGGAAAGTAGAGTCCTGGAGGATTGGAAGTCAGGTATAATTATTTCCCTGTACAAAAGGGGAAAAAGAAGTGTGTGGTAATCATAGGGCCGTTTGTCTTCGTAGTGTAATAGGAAAAGTATATGGTAGAGTACTTATTGTCAGGGTTAGGGAAGTAACAGAGGAAGTAGTTGGAAAAGAACAGGGAGGTTTTAGGAAGGGAAGAGGCTGTGTAGATCAGATATTCATTCTTTGGTCTTTAGTGGAAAAATCTCTAGAGAATGGAAAGAAGTTGTATGCAGTCTTCATTGATTTGGTGAAATCATAGGACGGGGTGGACAGACAAGGATTATAGAAAGTATTCAGAATATATTGAGAAAATAGAAAATTGTTGAATGCCGTGAAGATTATGTATGAGGGTGCTAAGGCTGCAGTGCGTGTAAACAATGAACTGAGTGATTTTTTCTGTTTGAAGATTAGACTGAAACAGGGATGTGTCATGTCTATGGTTGTTCAGTCTGTATACGGATGGGGTTATAAAAGAGATACGAGGTAGGGCAGTGAATGTTGAAGCTGCCCTAATGAAAGTGGGCAGTGTGTGGAAACTCCCTGTACTGCTGATTCCAGATGATACTGTATTGTTAAGTGAAGATGCAGGGGAACTGAAAGACTTGGTGAATGAGCCTGGGAGAGTGTGTAAGAAACGGAATCTATGGGTGAATGTAGGGAAGGGTAAAGTTATGGTTTATGAGAGAAATGAAGTCAGTGAATGTACACTGAGGTTGGATGAGGAGGAAATGGAAAAGGTGACTGCATTTGAGTACTTGGGTAGTGTGATGAGTAAGGATGAAAGTTTAGAGGGTGATGTGCTTGAAAGGTACAACAAGGAAGAAAGGTTGCTCGTTCTCTGAGAGCAGTGATAAGAAACATGGAGGCGACCATGAAAGTGAACAAGTTACTGCATGACAGTATTGTGATACCAACTCTAACGTATGGAAGTGAAACTTGGACCTTTGTTGAGGGACAGAAGTCAAGAGTGAGAACAGTGGAAATGAGTTATTTGAGAGGAGCATGTGGAGTCACATGGAGAGACAGACTGACAAATGAGGAAGTGAAGGAGCGTTGTTGTGTGGATGTGGATGTGATAGGAAGCTTTAGGGGAAGCACACTGAGGTGGTTTGACCATGTGGAGAGAATGGGGAGCAAGAGACTGATGGGGAGAGTGTATGTGAGTGAGGTGGAAGGGGGTAGAGGGAAGGGGAGGCCAAGGATAAGATGGAGGGATGTAGTGGAGAGGTATATGAGAGAAGGGGGTGTGAGCTGGGAGCAGGGCAGTGAAATGGCGGGGGACAGAGCGACATGGAAGCGATTTGTCTGTGGCCACATCTTACGGGATTAAGGCGTCTGGCAATAGACAGATAGACAGTCTTGATAGCAGGCTGTGAAGCCTATGCCAAGAGTCGGACACATAAAAAAAAAAAAAAAAAAATCATTGTACTGAGCTACGACTCAAAAGCATTGCTTATCTTTGGCTAAAGTCATAACTCCTGCTCTGAGCTCACATTTTTATGGCTTATATTTTATCTTCATTTACACAAGGACATGGCACCAACAGTACCTTAAAAATATGTGTAAATTATGCAATCACAGTGTTCTTCCTGAAAGCACGAGAACATAAGCGTTCACTTTGTAAAGAAGGGACCAGACAGGAGGAGTGGTGAGGTGCAGAAGAACATGCGAGAGGGAGGAGGGATGATGAACAGGATATGGGGATGGGTCCATGGGAAGGGGTGTGTAAGGCATGATACGGAGAGTGAAGGAGGTGGAAGGGTAGGAAGGAAGCAGTGCTAAGTGACCAATATACGTAGAGTGCACGGGTCGGCTGGCCTGGCACTCGTGATGTTCGTGATGGGAGGAGCTTGGCATATTTACAAACCCTGAAAGAGAGAGAGAGAGAGAGAGAGAGAGAGAGAGAGAGAGAGAGAAGTAAAGAATGAGAAGAGGAAGAGAGAGAAAGTGGGAGAAATTCAAATGAAAAAAGACAGATGTGGATAAAACGTGAAGAATGATAGATATGTAAATTGGAAGAACTTAAAACAAATGGTTACAAGGCAGGAGAGGAAAGATGGATGACGAACCGGAAAGAGACGCAAAGGACCGAGAGAGAGATTGATGAGAATCTTATAGACACGAGAAATTATGAAATTAATCGTGAATGGAAGCTGGAGAGAGGACACAGAGTGGGGGAAGACTGAGGAAGAAACAAACATTAAAAAACATAAAGAACAGAGAATGAAACAGAGAGATGAGAGGCTGAATAAGATAGAGGAGAGAATTACTAGAATTTGAAGAACAGGCAGGAGTAATGGAGGTAAAGGAAGAAAATGAAGGCTTAGAAAACATGAAAGTGGTTAATATCTCCTTGCGGTTGGCTCTGTTTTTACCTCCGCGCAGGGGGTTATGCTTTACCCAGTGTTGGTTTGTCTATTTGTCATTTTATTTTTATAAATAAGGGAATGTTCTACCGCCAGAAGGAATACCGTGTGACGCCCTTGTGTCAGCCAGCCCCAACGTTGGTGAGGAAGAAGGCCTGGACGACGACGACGATGTAGCTGATCCTGACTTCCTGCCAGAGCTCCACCACGACCCAGAGACTCCAGGTCCAAGTGATGCACCTCTGCCGCCAGGAGGAAATGCATCAGGCCTCCACTTCAGGTGTCATTGGAGCTCCGTCACTGGAAGACTACTGGTCTATTAGACTCAGTGTCTCTCAAGTGGCTGAATCGATGTTGTTGAAAAGATTTCAACTTCTGAAGAGGACATTCCATGTCAGTGACAACTCACAACTACCTGGCATCATCGATCGCTTCTTCAAGATCTGGCCCCTCTTCAACTTCATCAACACAGCCTTCCGCACTGTGCCACAAACCCCCAAGCAGTCCATCGACGAGGTAATGGTGGGCTACAAGGGGAAGTCTGCACGGAACCTGAGGCAGTACGTCAAGAACAAGCCATACAAGTGGGGGTTCAAACTCCTCTCCAGAGCCTCCAAGGATGGGTTTGTCCATGATATGGTGCTTTACCAAGGCAAGACGACCCTGCAGAGCCAAGGTGTCCCCCTGACCCCAGACAAGAACCCCCCACCAAGGCAAGACGACCCTGCAGAGCCACGGTGTCCCCCTGTCCCAAGAACAAGAAGCCCTTAGAATCACCAGCCAGATAGCTTTTGTCCTGGCCAGCACCATGACCACGTCCTCAACCATTGCCATCTTTGTGGACAATTCTTTACCAACTTGGTGCCTGTGAGGTATCTGCAGGGGAAGGACTACAGGTACACAGGAATTGTGAGGAACAACAGGATTGGCAAGCCTCCTCTGATGTTAGTGAAGGAAATGGAGAAAAAGAGTGTCCCTTGTGGTGCCTACAACTATGTCACAAGTGACGATGGTATCCTTCCCCTCTGGTAGAAGAACAATAAGATTGTTACCATGCTCTCAACTGACATGGGAGTGGAGCCAGTGACCACATGACAGAGGTACTGCAACGAGACAAAGAAGAAGGAAGATTTTCCCTGTCCAAATGTAGTGAAGAGATACAATGCCAACATGGGGGGGAATATACATTACTGACTGTTGCTCCACCTGTACGAAACCCCCATGAAGTCGAAGAGGTGGTACATGAGGCTGTTTGCCTACATTGTTGACCTCTGCACCACCAATGCTTGGGCGCTGTACTAATGGGACTACAAGGCACTGAATGAAAATGGGATGTCACTGCAGGACTTCCGGGTAGAAGTGTTTTACTCACCCTGCTGCAAGAAGCCCTCAGTACTTTGGCCCCTGAGAAGCTCATTGGTATTCCCAGGCCCCAGCAACAGTGTGGACCTCCCTTCAGCCATTTGGGGACACCACAGCCACCAACCGGACACTTCAGTGCTCTTCGATAACATGCTGTTTCATGTCCCCATCTATGTTACACGACAGACCTGCAAGTTCTGCAGTAAGAAGGGGAACATCATACACTCCAACTTCCTCTGCAGGGTGTGCAAAGTGCACCTTGTAAATACAAGGAAAAGCAAGTTTTTGCCAGTTTTAGTGGTAAATAAAGTTTCACAAAAATAGTAATATTGATTTTTTTAAGTACTGTTTTTTACAATATTGTATTTTTATAATATAGTATACAGTGTCTGCTATTCTATGCCTTTACTTATCTAATATAATTTTTGCAATGTTGTCATTTTTGACCATAGACCAGCAAGGGACCATATTTGAGAACTGAGCACTTCATTAACTGTGATTTACACTGTAATTATCAGTTTTTTGAAAAAATCACAGGAGTAGAAAAGTCTTATAAAGAGCTGAATTAACAGTCTAGGTTAAAAAAAAAAAAAAGAATTTCTAATTATTTCAACGGGTGCCCGGTAATGGGTTGAGCGATACTCAAATAAGTTTATATACGAGGTGTGTCAGAAAAGTTCCAGGACTGAGTGTGCTGTGTGAGCTATGAGTGGGAGAGGGATTAGCAGGTTGCGTCACCGTGTGACGAAATATCCAGGGAGTATATGACTGATCTCAGCTCTGTGCAGCCATTGATCTTTTTTTCACATGCTTTTGTATACATGTCCTCTGTTTCAGGTCGTCAAGTGATGAGCACAGAGCAACGAACCAACCTGAAGTTTCTGGTCTGGTTGGGGAAAACTCCATCTGAAGCACTGGGAATGCTGCAGCAAGTGTACAGAGATGAAACGATGTCACGCTCACGTGTTTTTGAGTGGTACAAGAGGTTCAAAGAGGGACGCGAGGACGTGGAAGAAGACCCCAGGAGCGGAAGGCCTTCAACGAGCAGGACTGAGGCCAACGTTGAGCGTGTCAGGCAGATTGTGCGTGCCGATCGTCGGTTGACTGTTCGACTGATCTCAAATGAGCTGGGCATGAGCCGGGACAGAGTCTGGAAGATTATTACTGAAGAGTTGGGTATGCAGAAAGCCTGCGCAAAGATGGTGCCAAAGCTGCTAAATGATGACCAGAAGGATCGGCGCATGCAGGTGTGTCAGGACATCCTCGAGCGTCTTGAAACCGAACCAGACTTGCTAGGGAGAGTCATCACCGGTGATGAGTCATGGATCTTTGAGTACGACCCAGAGACCAAATGCCAGAGCCTCCAGTGGATGAGTCCGATGTTGCCAAAGCCGAAGAAAGCAAGACAGTCGAAGTCCAAAGTCAAAGTCATGTTGATTGCATTCTTCGATGTGAGGGGAATCGTCCACACTGAGTTCTTGCCACAGAGCCAGACGATTAACCAGCACGCCTACAAAGAGATCCTGCGGCCTTTGCTTCGTTCAGTGCGCAAGAAAAGGTGAGAGTTGTGGCAGGACAACTCGTGGCTGCTTCACCATGACAACGCGCCTGCTCACAGTGCCCTGAGGATCCAACAGTTCCTGGCTGAGAGGAACATCACCGTGCTGGAGCAACCTCCCTACTCACCCGACCTGGCTCCGTGTGATTTTTTCCTCTTCCCCAAGCTCAAGGGGGTCATCAAGGGGACCCGTTTTGAAGATATGGAAGACATCAAGATGGCCGTGATGACAAAGCTGCGGAGGATCTCGGAAGAATCCTACCAGGAGTGCATGGAGGCGTGGCAGAGAAGGATGGGAAAGTGTGTTAGACTCCACGGGGATTACTTCGAAGGGGACAACTCGTAATTTGTAGTTTGGATTTCAAATATATCTTTTGTGTCATCAGTCCTGGAACTTTTCTGACACACCTCGTATAGTACTACAAAGTTTATCATTATTTAGTATTACACCCAGCTAATTTTTAAAACTAAAATTAAAATTATAAACAATAATAATTATTCCAGCCCTGAAGATTTTGAAAAGAAAAAAAGGAACAGTAAATCAATGATGATGCATTTTTAGTAGTTCTTGATGCAGTCCTAAATTATCTAATGAAAAAAAGTATTTTTCATCGAATAACTTCACAGTCATAATTACCAAGTCATGTTTATGGGTTACAGTGAACTCTTCTTACATTATTAAATACGTATTATTTTTGTGCATTCTTTTTTTTCTTTTGGAAAATCAGTGACTTAATATTGTACATTAAACTGCTTGGGAAAGTATGGAAATTTTACATTAATGACATATATTGCACACTTAATTTTTCAAAAACTGTCGACTGAAATAATGTTCAAATCACTTTTTAAAAAAATTATTTAAATCCTGCAATCCCACATATTATGTCTGATACATGATCCATTATTTAACTCAAACTAACAGACCATTTTGATCATCTGGGAATATGCTAGTAATAAAAAGATCTTGAAATCTCATCATTAATCATTTAGATGCCAAAAATGAAAATAAGATCATGAAGATATGGTTTACAGCATCCCGGTGTAACACTTTAATTATTTGCATGCTATGAATACCAACCATACTATACTGTATTTTAAAACGATGTATAGACCTTGAAAGAGAACATAATGGCGAAATAGGCAAAATAAAATGCCAAGAAATCATATCAGAAGAGCTTCATTAGCTTAAGAGAATATAAGGCCTAGTCTGTGCTCCTAGACTTGATTTGCATGCCAGTCTTCAAATGTCAGTGATTAATAAAACATATACACCAATGGTAAACCATAATCTATTCTCACATATCACCAAGCACCTATTTTGGATCATACACTGAATAATGTCACTAAGATGAATTTGCTTTGGTGGAACACACAGGAAAGAACTTTATTTCTGTAGTATTTTGGGCAACTTACATCCCATCTTTAGAAAGACAGAGGATGGATTTATATTACAGGAATAAATAACTTAAACTCCTTCCTGTAAGAGAAACTGTTGTGAATAAATCAGCCCAGGACGTCCAGCCGGATAAGGCCAGATTTTCCTGCTGCCCGAGAAGTAATTATCTGGCCGTACCCAGGTGCTGAGATGATTAAAGGCAACAGGAGCTAGCAAAACATATAGAAAACATAAATCTATCTATCTATATACCTAGGCTGCTTCCCCCAAGGAAAGGGAGGTAGCTGAGACAGGACGACACACTCCCAATATACTCATCCACTCAAACACATTCATTCGCATCTTAGCCCCCAAAGGGAGAAGGGAAAGATCCTCACCACACCACGCTGTACAAGGGTCCAATTGCGTAGTGCAATCAATGACATTCACAGCAGGGCCAGACAGCAGAGTTGGTTTACCCCTGCCACATCATAATAGACCCATCTCCTTACCTGCACCTGACGCAATCATCTGATCAGACAAATACAGGAGAATATCCCCTCAGGGCTGCATCATCATTTATTCATTCACAATTTCTCTTCATTCATTTCCATCACGCACAGCCACTCTTCCTTGCTCAACAGACATCCCTCTCGCATCCAACGCTCTCTTCACACTGTCCATCCATCCTGTTCACATCAGACCTAGTTATCCTTTTCATCAGTCGTTCATTATCCATTCTTTCCATATCTCCAAACCATCGGAATACCCTCTGCTCAACTCGATCAGCCATCTCCCGCACAACTCCAGTTCTTCTTACTTCGCACATAAAGAAAGAAAGAAAAATTGACCAAGTCCTTTCACGGAAGACATTATAATCTTTACAGAATATCCTGTTCCATATAACATCCCCAGGATATCCTGTCCCTATACACTATCGTAATCCTTTGTCTGCTGACATATGTCTTGAATGAACTAAATCATCTGAGATTCGCCAACGATATTCCTAAGTGCAACAATGGGACAAAAAAAATGTTACTAAAAGCAGCTGCAGCAGTGGCAGAAAAAAAAAAGATTGCTAAAAACAGGCATAACAATGGCAGAAAAAAGGCAACTCAAGACAGGTGTAGCAGTGTCAGAGATAGGGTTACACACGATAGGTATGGCATTGACAGAGAAAGGGTTAATCAAGATAAGTACAGCAATGGCAGAGGAAGGGTTAATCAAGAGTGTTTCTGGAACCTTTGATTGATAGGACTTCACTCCCTTGAATACATTTTCTCGGGTTAGCCTGAGCAGTACCCAAATGCACTAACTGTAGAGTAAAAGTTAAATCAACAACTCACCGTTTCACAAGCAGTGCTAAGGAGCCAGATAGATCTCTGTACTCGGACTAGTCACACCCACAGTGTTCATTCTAATTCTTGCAATGTTATTCCATTGCCAGTAAAAATGTTACGATCAGTGACATCACAACAGTTTCTTAACTTTAATAATTCCAACCTCTAGCTATCGCATGAATGTCTCTTTGCAAGAGTCCAAGTTGAATGAGTGAACATTTCCCTCATAGATTATAGATTCAGGCCTTTCAAAGCTGCCTCACGAGGCGTGTACAAGCCGCGTTGTTTCACTTTCAGAAATAAAATTGCTCTCAGTTGTATGGCACAAACTTTCACAGTAAACCACCCTAACTGTCGCATTAGTTTCGCCCCTTGATCCAAATCATGGAATAGTCTCTTGGAGGCGGTAATTGCAATGACCTAAACGTAGCCCCACCTCAGTTTCATTCAGTGTTCACTATTTGTTCACCACACCTGTGTTAATTCATCAGCATTAGTCTTTCCCTCTCTACTTTCTTCCTTCGATCCTTCTTCATGCCTTTCCCACTTCTTCCCATTCCCTGCCATTACAGCTCTCTTGAGTCTCAACTACTCAGGCCTCCTACCTGCTTTTCATCAATTACTGTGATGTAGTAGTAACAGCAAGGGCATTCTTATGATATATTAGGTTTATGGAAGAGTATGAGTACTAAGGTATGTTATGAGTAACACGAAAATTGACGAATCCTCTTGGAGGAGATAGGAAGAGAATTTCCAATACCACCAAGGATCATGATAGCACATCAGGACAAGACGAGCACAACAAGTAAGGATAAAAACAAATGATGGCCCCACTCGTGTTCAACCATTCATTGCTGTTCAATGAAATAAGATTCATGCATTGCTGCGTTGAACCAATGTCCGATAAGAACCCTAGCAATGTTCATCTCTCCGTTTGTCATTCAGTCTCGTCATCCATTAATATATATATATATATATATATATATATATATATATATATATATATATATATATATATATATATATATATATATATATATATATATATATGAGGCGCTGAGTTTATTACTGGGCTAAGTTCCAAAATGGCCATCAAGCACCTACATGCACCAAGTAGCTAAACCATCTGTGTATACGTTGCAAGTAAAAAAGTTCTAAGAAACAACCTAAAAAAGGGTCTTCTATCTATCTATCTATCTATTGCCAGACGCCTCAATCCCGTTTGGGGTGGCCACAAACAAATCGCCTCCAAGTCGCCCTGTCCCCCGCCATTTCACTGCCCTGCTCCCAACTCACACACCCCTCTCTCATATACCTCTCCACCCCATCCCTCCATCTCATCCTCGGCCTCCCCCTCCCTCTTCCCCCCTCCACCTCACTCACATACACTCTCTTCGTCAGTCTTTCACCCTCCATCCTCTCCACATGGCCAAACCACCTCAGTGTGTTCCTCATAATGCTTCCTATCACATCCACATCCACACCACAACGCTCCTTTATATCCTCATTCGTCAGCCTGTCTCTCCACGTGACTCCACAGGCTCCTCTTAAATAACTCATTTCCACTGCTCTCACTCTTGACTTGTGTCCTTCCAACAATGTCCAAGCTTCACTTCCGTACGTTAGAGTTGGTATCACAATACTGTCATGTAGTAACTTTTTCACTTCCATGCTCACTTCCCTGTTTCTTATCACTGCTTTCAAGGAACCAGCAACCTTTCTTCCCTGCTGTACCCTTTCAAGCACTTCACCCTCCAAACCTCCATCCTTACTCATCACACTACCCAAATACTTAAACGTACTCACATTTTCCAATTCCTCACCATCTAACCTCGCTGTACATTCACTGACTTCACCTCTCTCAAAGACCATCACTTTACTCTTCCCTACATTCACCTTTAGGTTCCGTTTCTTACACACTCTCTCAAACTCATCCACCAAGCCTTGCAGCTCCCCTTCGTCTTCACTCAACAACACAGTATCATCTGCAAACAACAGTACAGGGAGTTTCCAAACACTATCCTCTCTCACCAGGGCCACTCCAACATCCACTACCCTACCCTGTACCTCTTTTATTACCCCATCCATGTACAGATTGAACAACCATGGAGACATGACACATCCCTGTTTCAACCCAACTTTCAAAGAGAAAAATTCACTTAGTTCACCATCCACACGCACTGCAGCCTTAGCACCATCGTACATACTCTTCACAGCATTCAACAACTTCCCATCTACTCCATATATTCTTAACACTTTCCACAATCCTTGTCTATCCACCCTGTCATATGCTTTCTCCAAATCCATGAAAGCCGCATACAACTTCTTTCCCTGCTCTAGAAACTTTTCCACTAAAGATCTAAGAATGAATATCTGATCTACACAACCTCTTCCCTTCCTAAAGCCTCCTTGTTCTTCTCCAACTAATTTCTCTGTTCTTTCTCTAACTCTGTCTATAAGTATCCTACCATACACTTTTCCTATTATACTAAGAAGACAAATGCCCCTATGATTACCACACACTTCTTTTTCCCCTTTTCCTTTGTACAAGGGAATAATTATACCTGACTTCCAATCCTCCGGGACTCTACCTTCCTCCCAGGCCAATCTGCACATCTTCCACATCCATTCTACTACTATCTCTCCCCCATGCTTCAGCATTTCACCACAGACTCCATCAATTCCTGGGGCTTTCCCCGATTTAACTTTCTTCATTGCTTCCACAACTTCTATCGTACTGATTTCTTCCTGTCTTCTCACCTCCCTCCTTCTCCCAGCCATTCCCCAGCCACTTATACTCGCATTACTTCCATCCTCTACGTTCAACAATTCCTTAAAGTGTTGTCTCCATCTGCTCACTTTTTCTCCCTTCTCCTCTAGTAATCTACCATTTTTATCTTTCACTTCCCTGCTAACTTCACTTCCACCCTGTCTTACTCTTTTCACTTCTCTCCAGAACATTTTCTTACAGTCCCTCCACTTTACACTCAAATTCCTTCCAAATTCCTCATCCACTCTCTTCTTACTCTCTCTTACTAATCTTTTCACCTCTCTCTTCCTTTCCGCATATAACTCTCTCTTCCGCCTCTCAACTTCTTCCACGCCCCTATTTCTCACCCATTCATTGTATGCTTTCTTCTTTTGTGCCACAGCCTGTTTCATCTCTTCAGTCCACCACGCTGTTCCTTGCACCCCCCTCCGCCTTCTCTTCCTTCCACACACCACATCACATGCTGCACATATTTCTTCTGTAAATATCTTACACACACCTTCCACGTCTCCCATCTGCTCCAATTCATATTTGCCCAATCGTTCCTCCACTTCTCTCTTATACTCTGCCTTTTTCTCATCCTCTTGTAACCTTTCCACTCTCCTTGCAACTACTCCTTCCTCTCGTCTTTCCCTTCTTCTATTCCTCCATCTCACTTGCATCCTAATTCTGGCCACCACCAAGTAGTGGTCAGAAAGTCCACTCACCCAACCTCTATACACTCTTGCATCCTTTACACATCTTCGCATCCTTTCATCCACACACACATAATCAATCATTGCCTTCCTTTCATTCAGTTCACCACCCACCCTTCTCATCACTCGCCATGTATACCTGTGGATCATTTTATGCCTGAAGAGGGTATTGGCTATCACCAACCCCCTCCCAGCACAAATGTCCACTAACGCACTCCCATTCTCATCTATCTCGGCAGGCACGCCCCACTCACCAACTATTCCATCCACCTTCACATTACCAACTTTACCATTCATATCACCAATCAAAAACACTCTCTCATTCCTTCCAAACTTTTCCATGCACATTTCCACATTTGTCCAGAACTCTTCTCTCACTCTTCTAACACGATCTTGCGTTGGCACATACACACACACAATCGCCCACATTTGTATTCCAACTTTCAACTTTACCCACACAATCCTTGACCCAACTATTCCATGCTGTCTTATGCTCCTCTTCCATCTTTTACTCACAACTATACACACTCCTTCCTTTGCCCTCTCATTCTCATCTACTCCTGCACATATACCCCATCCATACTCCCATTCTCTCACACTTTCTCCTCTCCATTTTGTTTCAGTTATTCCACATACATCCACTTTCGCACCCTCAAGCACCTGGACAATCTCTCTTTCACCTCATCATTCGCTCCTCTTACATTCCATGTACTCATTACCAAGTCCTTTGTCCGGTCCTGGGTCGTCATCGTTTGGTCAGTCCTTGTCCTAGGCTTCTTGTTTGTTTTTTTAGTTAGTTGTTTTCTGGGAAGGGGCACTAACCCTCCGCCAACCCTTTTAGTCGCCTTTTACGACAAGCAGGGATACTGGGGGAGTATTCTTGAAAACCCCCCTACCCCCTAAAAAAGGGTCTTAATCCTGGTTAAGTAGACGTGTGCTGTGCCATCTCTCCATGCAACAAAAAAAACCGTCTGGATCCGCACTGGTGCTCAAGGCAGGCAACTGGGTCCAGAATTCTGCCAGCTATATGGTCGCTTTTCCTATGAGTTCAACCTGTCCTATGTTTTTTATTTTGACTCCCCATAGTGTTGAAGCAAATGTGAGAGTATTACCCCTATATCCCAGCCCCTTTCCTAAACCACCTCGAAGCTGGCAAATCAGATAGTCGGGTTGCATTGCAGCTAGCCAATAAGCTGACGCCTGACACTACTCCCACCAGCAACTGTGGAGCGGAGAGGAGAAGGGACAGTATTGTCCTCTCACCCGCATTGCGTGCCATTGTAGATTAATATATATATTTTTTTATTTAAGTTACGGGTTCTTTTTTTTTTTTTATCATTCAGGTTAAGGGGTTTTCTAATATCCTCATACATTGAATGCTGTCCTACTTTTTTATTATTATCAGCAATATAATAATTTATTATGTTTTTCTTGATGTTTGTGATGTGATTCGTGTTTATTGGTGGTTAAAAATTCCAAGAAAAACAAGCACAAATTTTCCGACCATTAAACTGCTATTATTATGAAAATAATAATACTTATGTCAAAGAACTTTGATTTTATTCCACATTATGACACTCCTGGGACATTATGCTAATATATTATTGACCTCTCATGATGTAGTTCTGTAGTTTTTAGTAGGATAAAAATATTTTCTTAGCTGATCAGTCTAACAGTGGGGGGCAAAATTGTACTTCTTCACATGATATCATCATGATTAACCCCTTAATCGTGGGTGTCATTCCAGAATGACATTGCAAAAAGTGGACCATATCGCAGGTGTCATTCTGGAATGTGAATATTTTGAATACTGCGCGTTTTTTCCGCTCGCCAATTGTTTCAAGCGAGAATAGCTATTAAGTTGTTCTTTCACTCCAGCCGACCCCCACCTCCCTCCTCCCATCCCCCGGGCCCCCCCCCACCCCTGCCCAAACATGCATCAGTATCTGTCCAGCTTTGTGAGTGACAATGGCACTGATGTGGCAATGAAGTGCGGGCAATTACAGTGCCTTTTACCTGCCTCAGTGAACACAGAGTGGGTGTTTTTCGTATGTGCATATATGTTTATAGTATTATTATCAGAGTGTGGTTGGCATTTGGTAATGGTGTGTGGGGCAAAAAAGAGTGATTTTAGATCGTTCACTTCTAATGGCACTGCCCATCCAGTGAAAGTCAACGAAATCATGAAATCTACTTCATTGCAAAGCTGAAGGTTAGTACTTTCTAATGGTACCTTATTTTTTGCTCTAGCTTTATTCTGTGCAGAGTTATAAAGGATTAAATTTTGTTTACATTTTGGCTGGAACACCCACGGGGGGGGGTGCAGTCGGGTCAAAACAATGCCCGAGGTTAAAGGGTTAACGACAGATAGCACAAAATACAGGTTATTGCAATAAAGAAAATACCATAAGCTACATTTAAAAACAAAACACATCAAAATAACACCAGCGGTTACCGAGATATCAAAGTTTTAAAGTCGCCAGACTTCGAATGCATTTTCTGGCGTTTTTTGGTTTTGGCGCTTAACCCAGTAATGAACTCAGCACCTCATATATATATATATATATATATATATATATATATATATATATATATACCTAGGCTGCTTCCCCTATGGAAAGGGAGGTAGCCGAGACAGGACGACACACTCCCCATTTACTCATCCATTCAAAAGCAGTCATTCGCATCTTAGCCCCGAAGAGGAGAAGGGACAGATCCTCACCGCACCACACCACATATGGGACAACTGCGAAGTGCAATCAGTGACATCCGCAGCAGGGCCCGACATCAGAGCTGGTTTACCCCTGCCACATCATAATAGACCCATCCCCTTACTCACACCTGACCTGACTAGCTAATCAGACCAAATGCGGGAGAATATCCCCTCAGGGAGGCGTCATCATTTATTCATTCACAATTTCTCTCCATTTATTTCTTTCACCTGTGACACAAGCCATTGCAATGAAGCCGATGGCAAGGGATCTGTCAAGTTGACTCAGAGACATTAAATTCGCTTATTATTATTCTCGTATTCACTTTTCTATTTTGAGAAATGTTCTTAACCTGGGAGACTCTTCGTATGTCTCTGCCCATAGATGACTGTGATACGATGCATCTGGGCGGAAAGTGATGGAAATATCCATTGTGTGAAGCAAACGGCATAAAACAGCAGGAGAGCTTTTGTCATTCCCTCTACCCAGAATTAAGGGGAAAAGAAGCGTGGGCACCATAAATCTAATGCAGACGCAGTGGTAATACTGTGTAAACATTTGTCCTTGACTGTACCAGCACTGTGTTTTGATACTGAGGGAAGAGGCCATTACCCTGACAGAACACGTAATACACAAGAGAGCATCATGGTTCCCTGCTGGGAATGTGTTGATCTGCGGCACCGCCAGCTTTTGTGGGCGAGGAAACACCCCAGCCATAAAAACAAGTTATTAAGGTATTAAAGGGTGCAGGATGGCCAAATATACAGGGATGGGGAACAAAGAGAGAGAGAGAGAGAGAGAGAGAGAGAGACGGGGGGGGGGCAATGGAAAGAAAAGAAATATCGAGGGAAAGTATGTTTTTGTAACTGAGAAGGAAGGGTTAGTTATAGAATAAAGAGACAGAGGAATGGAGGGATAGGGAGACAGAGAAAAGACAGTAAATAGCGAAGAAGAGAGAACAGTGGGGTGGAGACGAGGGAAGGGGAGAGGAGGAGAAAGTTGGGAGAGAGATGGAAGGGGAGAGAAAGGTGGAGAGCGGAATAGAGGGAAGAAGAGTATTAATGGGAGAAAATGGGTAGGGAAAAGAAGGGAGGGGAAGAAATGGGGAGGAGAAGTGACCGAAGAGAAAGAAATGGGGGAGGAGGGAGATACAGGACATAGTGAGAAAATGACTCCAAAGAGAGGGGAGAGGGAAAAAAGGATAGGAGGAGACAGTGGAAAGAAAGACAGGGAAAAGGGAATGGCGAGTAAAGTGAGAAAAACAGAGAATGAGAGATGGGAGATTGAGAAGGGGAATGAGGACAAAAGAACAGAAGAGAGAGGGGAAGACGAAAAAGGGGACAGCAAAAATGGAAAAGGAGGTGTAGAGATGAAAGACAGACAACGGAAAGATATAGATGGGTCATGGATAAAAGAAATGGGTAATATGGAACAGGGGAAAAGAGAGAGAGCAGAAAAGACGGCAAAGGGAAAGTCGAGTAGAACTGAAATGAGAAGAGAAAATGAAAGGAGACAAGTGAGAAGTAAAGAAATGAAGAGAAAGAAATTGGAGGGAAAGAAGGGGGAAGAGGGGAAGCATATAGAGGAGGACAAGGGAAGAGAAGGACGAGACAGAAAAAAATTAAAAGCAGGACGAGAGTCAATGGAAAAAAAGGAAAGTAGAGAAGAATGTATGGGAGGGAAAATAGGTATAAAATGTAGTGGAGAGGAAAAAAGGAAAACAGAATATACTAGATAGTGAAAGTGGAAGGGGATAAAGTAGGTAACAGGAAGGAAAGATGAGAGTGGAGAGTTAAATGGAGACAGAGAACACGGTGTAGAATATGAGACAGAGTAGGATAGAATAAAAAACGCAGATAAGATGATTGGATGGCAAAGGCAGTGTAGAAAATATAGCGAAGACGATATTTAATATAAGACAGGGTTGGGTAGCACAGAAAACGTACATCAGAGAATTGGATAGCAAAAGAGGAGTGGAAAATATGGTACAGAAGAATAGGGATGAGAAGAAAAAGGACATGAAGGAAAAAAGAATGGGGAAAAAATGAGAGGAGAAATTACTGACAAAAGCAGAGAAACAATAAAGGATAAATAGACAAATATAAGAGGAAAAGAGTTGGCAAAGGCAGTAAAAGAAAGGCTTTTATAGGATGAGAAGAAAAAAATAGAAAAGATATGATAAAGAGAAAGGGAATGGAGAAAGCAGAACACTAAGAGAAAGGGAAAGAATGAAGGGAGGCACATGGAGAAGGGAGAGAAGAGTGGGTAAAGAGAGATAGGTAGAAGAGAAGAATGAGCGCATCGAATAGGGGAGAGAAGAGTGGATATAGAAAAATGGGGAGAAAAATACGAATGAGTATTGAGATGAATGGAGAGAAGAGTGGGTAAAGGAGGAAAAGGAGATGAGGAGAATAAGTATATGGAGATAAAATGGGTATATATATATAAGGAATAATAAGGAAGAGTGAAGAACGAAAAAAAAAGAGAGAAGAGGCAAGTGGAGAGGAGCAAATTGGAGAGGTGGAAAAGTGAGGAGAAGATAGGAACAGGGAAGAAATGGAGATGAGGAGAAAAGAAGAGGTAACCTCCCCCCAGAAGAAATGGAAATGGAAAGGAAGAAAAGCGAGAGGAGAGGAAATAAGGAGAAAGATGGAAGTCAAATACAGGAGTGGAAATAACGAGTTAGAATAGAAATAAAGGAAAGAGAAAAGTGACCAGAGAAAAAAGTGGTGAGAAAAAAAAAAAAAAAAAAAAAAGCAAAGGGGAGAGGATGGTGAGAAGGGGAGCAAGAATGAATGAGAATAATAAAAATAAAAGAATAAGGGGTGGTATGTACTTATGTACTGAGAAAAACATGGTAAAGGGGAAAGAAGGGACTGAGAAAGCTGAGGAGCATGTTCAATAGGAAAAAATAATGCTTGAGATATATTTTGCAAAAGAAGAGAATGCTACATATAACATAAACGAAGAGTTCAGCAGAGAATACTGTACGTGTTTGTGTGTGTGTGTGTGGAGAGAGAGAGAGAGAGAGAGAGAGTTATTCAGATAACACAAACTTCATGCACTCAACGACATGCTCAAGTCTTCTCTTTCTTCAGTCACAGAAGCAAAACAATAGAATATATTGGCAAAAAGACCTACTCCCACCCTTCAACCAACCTTGCAATGAGCAGTTGAAGAAGCACATTTTTAGGCTGAATGTGCACGAATGAAAATTCTCGGGTGAGGGGGGACTGAGTACGACTGTTAATTAATGTTTTGATTTTTTAAGGATGCTGATATATTATTCATTATTGCATGAAAACTTGCAGCATGCATTTAATAAAGGTAATTTTTGTTGCTCTGAACTACTCCTTAGCTGGACAACCACTTCCTCAATGGAGGACAATATAATGATGATATTAAATGCCAATAGTTGGTAGGTGGTGACCTAACAAGTTTCCCAATATGTAAACAATGGACCTTGGAAAAAAGCGGTATCTCGTTCGGTTGCTCCATACCATTATTGCAAAGGATATAATTAAATAAAAAACTTCTTAGACTGATGTCATTATCCCTTGAGGTATGATGAAAAGTAATGTAGACCTTCACTTTTTCCTATGTAATTAAACCTTACTGTAAAACATTCCATTGATTTCCGTCAAAAAGGAGAGCAGTCAGCTGGCTAAATCAATCTTCAGAACAAATAGAGAATAGATCTGAGTTTTATTGTCTTTAGGTCAGTCCAAGAACAGAACAGAACAGCATATTCTAGATGTGGTCAAAGGTCTTACATATAAAAAAAAATATATATAACTCTCCACTCATATAAGAGAAGTTTATGTAAATAAATCGTTGTCTCTATTTCCTCTCTTTACTGTATCACTACAGTGCTGAGAAATTTGCAGTTTCTTTAGACATAAGTCGTAAGGTCGTTGATACAGAGAGTTGCATTTATCTTTTGGCCAGATACTGATACATACTATTTTTATTTCTTCCGTACAACATCTGATGTCATCAGGAAATAATGAGAGAATTATTTGATTCAACGTCCATGTCATGTTTGGAGTAAATAATATTTGGTCTAACATTTAGCTCTGGGGAAGACCACCTGTGCCTGGTAACAAAGGTGAAGATGTACCACTTATTTTTAACTTTCGTTCTCATATCTGTTAATCAATTGGTTGTTCACTTGCTCTTGTTGTCCATGAATATCCAGCTCTTCACTTTACTCATTATGGTGCATGAGGAAAAGCAGTAACGAAAATACTTTCTCCAAATGCAAACAAAGAACTTTGGTTGAACGTTTCTTTTCATGTTTGTATCATATTTTAAACTCCGGGTTAGTCAGAGATGATCTATCCCTCCTGAAGCCATGCTGAATAGCCCTTTCTTTTATTGTTCAAATTATGATAAATATTTCATTTTAATAATCGACTCCAGTATTTTCCCTAATTACGTGACACTAACTGCTCTGGATTTTAAGCCAGATCATTCCAACTTTTCTTTTATTACCCAAATATTCGTCATCTCCCAGTCCTGTGGCACCATCCTATTCTGTAATGACCCCAGTGGGATCCTAGTAAGATGCTGCACTAAAATGTCCTTAAAGGTTTTTATAACCTTAAGATATCACTGGTTTATAATGCTGTCTTACCTATGTCTATATCGTAATAATTTTTTGCCAAAATAATATTTCTTTCCTCATCTCGCCTGACAATATCTTGCTGGTTGATTTTCACACGATTGGTTCCTGTTGTTGATTATAACAATATTATAAAGCCCAGCGTTGTCCTCTCTCTCTCTCTCTCTCTCTCTCTCTCTCTCTCTCTCTCTCTCTCTGTTGCTAACCGTCCGTCTAAAACTCTTCCGGATAAGGACACACACACACACACACACACACACACACACACACACACATATATATATATATATATATATATATATATATATATATATATATATATATATATATATATATATATATATATATATATATATATATATATATATATATATATATATATATATGTGTGTGTGTGTGTGTGTGTATGTGTGTATGTGTGTGTGTGCGTGTGTGTGTGTGTGTGTGTGTGTAATTCACCGGTTCGGTCAGGATCACTTGATGGTCGTGATCGTCAGCTTTTACCCTCCCGGAAGGGAGCTGAGAGCTCATATAGTCCGATCTAAGGGCAAGGCTGTGACCTTCACACACGCACACACCCGTCCCCTTGCTCAAGGGGGACAGTAACCACCCACTTCGTCAGTGAAACTTTTTCGCAACCTGAGCGAGGCACGAACTCCCGTCCACCAGTTGGCAGGCGGGAACGTTACCACTGCACCAGCGAGCGGTGTGTGTGTGTGTGTGTGTGTGTGTGTGTGTGTGTGTGTGTAGACAGATTGATGGATAAAGAGAGAGAACAGCTGTTAACAATGGGGGTAAAGAAAGGGGTAAAGAAATGGGGGATAAGCAAAAGAATGGGAGTGAAGCTGAGTAGTGATGAAAGAAAGCAATGACTGGAGATTAAGCCAGAGGAATGGAAAATAATATTATACACGGGGAGAAATAAGAGGTAAAGGTGTATAAAAGTAAGCATAGGAAGGAAGAGGGGAGAGGAACATAAAAATTAACGTTGGGAGAAACAAGAAAAATGAAAAGGGGGAAACATGGACAGAGAAGTGAGAGGAAATGCATATGAAGAGAGAGAGAGAGAGAGAGACAGACAGACAGACAGACAGACAGACAGACAGAGCATAATTATAAAGACAAACATCAGAGGGTAAGAAGGATAGAGGTAATTTGGCAGGAGAAGAGGCTATGGAAAAAAGAGGATGGTGGAAATGGGAAAAGGGAGGAACAGAAAAGTGTATGGGGTAAGAGATGAGAGAACGAGAAAATAAGAGCAAGAGTAAAAATTATACTGTGTAATATGGAAACTGAAAAAGAAGAAGAAGAAGAGAGAGAGAGAGAGAGAGAGAGAGAGAGAGAGAGAGTTGGAGGGAAATAAGAGAGAGTGAGGGCAGTAGTTTGAAAGGGGAGGAGGCGTGGGCCCTTAAAGTGGTGAGTATAGGAGGGAGGAAGAGAGATGGAAGGGAGGGGAGAGAGTGAGGAAGGGATGACGGGAGAAGGAAAGGGACGGTAGGGAAAAGAAGGGTAAGGGAGTGAGAAATAAGAGAGGGGATGAAAACAGAGGAGTTGTGCGAAGTTTTGGAAGAGGTGTGTGTGTGTGTGTGTGTTAAGGAGAGATCTATACAAGTGAAAGGAGAAAGAATGCCTTGAAGGACTGGTAATTATTTCCAACACTTATGGAAGAACACTTATGGTAGTATAATATAATAACAGTTAAGATCAGTTGTTCCTTTAAACTGTTACATAAGAATGGCGGAACTAAAGATATTGCAGAAAGCATATCATTATCATCGTCAATATCCATGCTTTCCACTAATAAATTTGGTAAACAGACTCCAGAAATACCAATAAGATAGCCTAGGATTTAGACATTTCTCACCAGACTGTTACAATGATCACTAATAGTCCAGCCTGTTGGCATCTTGCTTGATAATTTCGGAATTGCAGTGGAAAAGGTTCATTATCACAACTGCACACTGCAATTTGGCTTACTCTTCGTACTGTTGATATTGCTATTGTATTGTTGTTGTTGTTGTTGATCGTCATCATTGTCTAATCCTGTATTGCCCCAGGAGGAGTGTGGAAGCCTGGGGCTATGAAAGTTGGTCCTGACAACCCTCCCAGGCACTTTGACGCGAATCGTGTTCTTTATGGTTTGGTACATAAACACACGTTGACGCGAATTGCGTGAAAAAGCTGAAAAAACACCGTCAAATGAAAAGTTTTCGGCCGATTTGTGTCAAATTTGAACGCGTTCTAGCAGCCAAGTTCCTGTTCCAAGGTGAAGACTTAACAACACTGTAGAGCCTCCCAGGGGGCTGCCCATAGTGAGAAACCTCAGTCGATCACAAAGAGCCAGGCTGTAAGGCTGCATCGTGTGTGCTGTCCCTTTAACCCGTACCATCCCAGGCATTTTTGCAAGTTTATACCCACCCAATCCCGGACCAAAAACGGAAAAAAAATTTTAATGCATAAAACAATCCAAAAGGACATATTAATCAAGGAAAAGCAAAAAAAAGTACTCCTTATAGGAGAAATAAGACCAGGATGGCTGTTTGTCATGTTTTTAGCCCAGTTTCTCAAGCCGTGAGCAATGTTTTCCCACCCAGCTGGGCGGGATGGGAGAGAACGGGGGAGAAGAAAGGGGGATTCCCCTTTCTCAGTGTCCTCCACTGGCTCATATTCCTCCCCAGAAGAGTTATCCAGTCTTTCTCTTCTGAAGAATCACTAAATGTGGGACAGAAAGGTCCATGTGACAATTTCAACAGCCTCCTCCAGCCCAATGAGGCGGAAAAATGGCGTAATTTTTGCGACATCCTGACACTCTGACGGACAGTGGCACACTGATGTTACCCACCCATGCAGAACCAAACTCAGTACTACAACTGCTTGGACACAGTGTTGCCAATACATTAAGCTACTCCTTTGCAAAAAATAAGCTAGATTAACCCCTAAACTGCGGGTTGTTTTGGCTTGACTTGCGTGTCCCTCAGGCATATTCGCGCTCCGACAGACTCCCTAAAAATATTTGCAAAAAATCAGTTATTAGACCTAGAATATCAAAATTACATATGCATATGGCACATACCTTCAGCTTTCTCCTGGGATGTTTGTTGAACCTTCGTCGAGTACCATAGGACTTGTGGAGACCTCTGAAGTTGGGTAACGAAGTCTCCACTTTACACTTCCCGACAACCCATAATATGATTACCACAGCCTGATATTATCACTAGAAACACTATTCTATGATTTTCAAATAGATTGGAATCCATACTCAAAAAAAAAAAAAAAACACTGTGAAAGCAATGAAAATTACAAGTGCTATGATCTTACCACTTGCGCTCATTTGCCGCTGGTGTTCTCTCATTTATTACTCATAAAAATACTCACACTTTATATTTCTATTACTATATAACATTTATATATATCTGCAGTCTTTATCCATAAGTTTCCTTCAGTAATAGTAGTTTATTGTCACTGTAGGCATTCAATTTCTCTTTCAGTAAAATACGTAGCATTCACTTTCTCATCCTGTATACTAGCGTTGAGAGCGAATTTGTCACTTTCACTTCCACTTTCATAACTCATAGTATTCATACATGCTAGAGTGAAACTTTCACTTTCTTTACTCCTAGTATATATACTCGTATTCTTATATTACTACTCGTTTACATTTCTGTTTACATTCTCAATTTTAATTACATTATTTATATTTCTATTTTATTTACACTGTGTTATGCACAGTCACTTGCAGTAACTTATAAAACTATTTTCTACTGTTCACTTACATTTACATTCATTGCTTTCATTTGCTGTTTACACATTATTTACACATCATTTACATTTCCACTTGTGCTGCTTTAGTCACCAGAAAGATCGTAGTCACTGTCCATCATTTTCATCGATAAATTAGCCAGTTCACGTTCCACAGCAGTCACTTACCCCTTTACCCCTTTCCACACAAGGTTTAGTAGGGGGTAGAGGTCACAGGGCCCTTTGCATTGGACTAAAAAGCGGCAGAATTGGACAGGCGCGAATCCGACGTGGTTTCACCTTGAAAGATGAGAGTAAACTGAATACTTTGGTGGCCTATGGGGAGTGCAATGCTGCCAATGTCAGCATGGTGACAGCTGCTAATATATACGCTATGAAATGATTGGCAGGAAATCTAGACAATACATAATAAATTAGGTAGTTCCAGGTGAATGTAAATATCACTTAGGCTTCTCCCTTCCTTTCTTATATATATTTTTATTACGAGAAAAGATTATACGGCATATTTCAAGGGGAAATAAACAGCGAATATTAGCGAACGAGTGCATGTGAGGTGTTGTCAGGTAATAATTAGCCTATTCCAGGTGTATGGCACTATCACTTACCTTATTTCTTTGTTGAATATATTATTTTGTATAAGAATAGGGCATAGGGCTTACTTCAATGGATGAAATCAGTGGCAAATTCCGGGGAAGATTTAATTAGCGCAGCACGGCCAGGCAGGTGAGAGGAGAGGGTAATGGAGGGGAGGTAGGGAGGGGAGTCAAGAACGGAGAAATGGCTAAATTGTCAACAATGGATGGGAGTACAGATGAGATTAGGAGTGCTGACTAGTGTTGGACATTGGCAGTACTGATAGATGATACAAGCCACCACTTGAAACCCCGGACGAATTCAAAATAACACAGAATCACAAAAGTGATGAACCGCGGTATGATCCCTTGCTCCCAAGCATCATGAAAGTGACACCCCTCGGTTAAGGGGTTAAAGCAGTTTGAGATGTGCTACAGCGCTCGAGTTTTGCTGTCGGCACCATCACGTCGCTGGGATTAATCGAGACTTTATGTACGGTCAGCACCATGCCAACGGCAGGATTGTACAGGTTAAATTGCCTTAATTCTCCCCCTCCCGCCCGAGTCAAATCCCCAGTGGACTGAGTGTGATAACATATGATTTCTGAGCATAATTTGAAGTGATTTTGTCAATGGAACATAGATATATATCTTGAGAAGAAATGGTGCCTGTTATCAGTCGTTAGGCCTAGGGGCAAGATGCATGTTCACTGTAGTGGGGTTTCGCCATTGCACGTCCCCTGGGCCTTATGCTGTGACCAGACATACTTATATAGAAAAGCCAATGCCTGAACTGTATAGTGTGTGAAAGCTATCATGGCTTGCCTTGTGATATATTGGAAATAACATGTGTTACGTACACCATAGCCAGAGTGTGGAATGGGGCAGGCATTACCTGTATGCCATAGTCGGGAAGGGATTATTAGAGGTGTTTAGGGATGGCCATTGTGATTGTCATACTGTATATGTGTATGAATTTGTGTGAAATATAAGACCAACATGCTGCGAGTGTTCGTGAAGGGCACGGGTGGGATAATGGATTTATTTCCAACCTGCTTCCGTCACAGGTATTAATAAAAACTCCTATTTCTCTTTTATTCAAGAAATAAGCTTACAACTCTCTCTCTCTCTCTCTCTCTCTCTCTCTCTCTCTCTCTCTCTCTTTATTTCAATTTCAGTCTTGTCATCCAACAATCCATCTTTTACAGAGGTATGATACAGGACCATATTCTCTTTAGCATAGAAGCTTTCATAACATATCTTCTTCGGCAGTTCATTTTAACCACGAATACAGTTCTTATCGCTGTCTGGGTAAATAACGAGGTCCACGCATACGAGGATGGTGTAGGAACCTGCTGGGGCCCTCTCCCAGGAGGAGAAGACCCCCAGAGTCCTACTGTACCCACTGGACTTATGTCTCCTCCTGCGTCACTTTCCCCAGGAATATATCCCTCACGGACCAGTTCCTGCTTTGGATCTATTCACTGTTAATCCCCATGGGCCTATTCTTCCTTTGCCCACCCACCCTTTCACCCATCCACACTCATCCACCAATCCTGCCCACCCACTGCATCCTGTCTCACCATACGTGGTTTGTTGTTTGCCCTATATAAGATACAAGTCCTTTTTATTTCACTACATTTTGATGTACACTGAAATTCTGAAAGAGTATCTCATATCTGTTTATTTATATATTTGATTATTTATAATTTGGGCCACTGCTACGGACAAAGAGGGCCCCAAGAGGTCGATTGTATCACTTGCACCGAAGACCGTCACTGTTGTGGTGCAACAAGGTCAGAGTAGAATTTCGTGTGCACCAGTGATTTTTATAGCTATAGCTAGAAACTGCCACTGTGGTTGTTCCTGTTGACGGTATTCAGCTGCTACTATTCTTCATGGTGCAAACCACCTCGGTAGAGCACTATCAGTTTTCCCCCCAGCAACATACATCGCATATCTAGCTGATACTGAGGTCAAGCAACTTGGGTACTCATACAGCTTTCCACATTCTGACAAGTGGGCAGAAAGGCTTTTCAGTCTGTGTAAGTGCGTGTCACCTGGTTCGTAGGTGAACGACTGGTAACAGCATAGGTATGTACATTTATTTTTATTTTTTATTTATTTATTTATTTTTTTTTACGAATGGGACTTCGGCAGTTTTTAAATTGTGGGGAATTCACTCACTTTTTTTTTTCCTCTTCCTAACTAGAAACTGTTTATGTGGTACATGAACAGCATGTATGCTGCATGAGTGATATGGTGATCGAAGCAGATGAGTGGCACGGTGGAAAAAAAATAAATAAATAAAACAGTTGTTGCACATACGAGAACTTGCAACTCGTGGATATTTAAACTAGGAAAATCTCTCAGTAGCCCATTATCTTATAGATTAATATCGCTAATTTGTAACCCAAGCAAAATCATGAAATGGTTAATCTTAAGGAATATCATCTCCAACATCCCTTTATCTGATACTCAACATAGATTCCGACCTTCATACCCAATCACCACACACCTCGCAAAGTTGATCTAGTTTATCAAAAAGTTCAACAAGATTCAACATTATTATGAGCTTCACTAGCACCAGCAACGATAAACAAAGCTTTTGATGCAATATAAAAACATATCCTGAAAAGAAAATGTCAAACATAAACACGAGAAATCACGATAAAACTGGCTGGCCAACTTCCTTTGGGCGACAAGCATAGATACTCTGTCAAAATCAAATATCCCGATTCAAGATATTATCCAGCATTGTCCAACTGTGCTCAGTCCTTTCAGCGTCTCCCATAGCCCTTTTCCTCCATGGCCCAGGAACCACTATTTCTTCACTAACAGTACTGTCCACTGCTGATGACCAGACAATAGTATCACAATACTGTATTACAAAACTGAACAAGCACCGGCCCAGTTCCAACTGTAATGATTAGGACTCTAGTTTAGGCAAAAAAAAAATTATTGCCTCTCCAACAAAATCAACTATCTTCCTCTTCACTCCAGATATATATAGTACATGGAAGACAATAAACTCTCAGCTTTCCCTCTTGAACTAAGTAGAAACAGAGGAAAAGCATCACAAAGTTTTCGGACTTATTCTCAACATGCAACAAACATCAGTTTTCAATGCACCTCGAAATGTCGATGCCTTGAAAATACTCACAGGTACTGCCTTCGAGCAGCAAAAGGAATTACTGAACGTAGTGACAATGTTCATTACAGCAATAACGAATTGTGCTATCCCAAGCTGGCACCAACAAAACTACATATATGAAAAAGCTTTAAAAATTACACAAAACAAAGCTTTAAGAATAATAACGGAATGCAATATGACCACATTTACGAATTACCTATATCATGAAACCAAACTATTTTCTGTCAACCATCATATGCAAAGCACGCCAGTCACTGCTTCAGGCCAGAAACAATCACACCCTATAACTGCATATCGCATCATCCACCTCCATATAGAAGCAACAAATTAACATCTGCCAAATCCCCCTGAGAGTAACTCAGTAACTTCCATTCCCCCATCCACCATTAAATGTCAGGGACACACACATGAACATATGCCACTACATACATCCAAAGCCCCTAGCCATACCGCATCCTTCTTAACCCTTGTAAGGTAATCTTGATTTTGTTACTATATTAGGTAACGTTGAGTCTGACAGACCCCACGGAAAAAAAAAAAAAAACTTCCGTTTGAGATATTTCAAAATGCTTCAACACACAAATAATTCAACCCATTATCTGTATATAGGGCCAGAAAAAATGAAGTTTAATCAAAAAAATATATATTTTCTTAAAGTTTATACAAAAATGGTTAAATTTTAGATATAAAATTTTTTAAATTAAATCTTGCAAAATTGAAAAGTAATATCATGATTCCTTGGGTGGTCTGCAGTAGATCGATGTTGGGACCTTCTGTATACAAAAGGAGAAAGAGAGCAAATTGAAATAAAAAAATCACAAGAAGGCTCAACTGAGGTTACATTATAGGTAATCTGCGGTCTAACAGACCCCAATGGCTCTATAGAGAAAAATCAGAGCCAGGTACAGCTATGACCCCATCATCCCCATGAAGACCATCACTAGGCAGGAATGTAATGAGACGGACAAATCTGTAGACCTTATGCTCATATTTTTTGAAATTAAATTTCGGGGACTGGGGTCTCTGAGACCCCACATTATCTATCTAGGGTTAAACCCCTGTCAGACATCCTCCCTTCAGAAACTATCCAACTCACAGAGACAAAAATGCACCTCGCTTCATTTGGTGTTTTCTAAAAGGAGTTGCGACAACTCTGTTCGAGCCGGTGCCATGTTGTTTTCATGTGGTGTGGGAAGAAGCAGGAAGTGAATGAATAATTTGAATGCTTTGCAATTTTAACTGTAGTTATTAAGTTTTCATCATTCAAAACTCCATACAACACTGTAAAAGGCCCTGGAACACTTTTCTATCTTCCATTAAGTAAGCAATAAGTCGAAGTTGTTGCAACTGTCTCTCTCTATGGAGGGTGCTGACCTGACTGCAGTGTTATCATCATCTTTCCCTTCCACAGTACCAGCACAAAATACCACTCACAGATCCCCCATTATGCCCACATTTCAATGCAGCCCCACACCACAGCACACTTTCTTGCTTTGTGCACCACATTATCACCACACCGGTTCCTGTAGTCCACTAGATCTACTTTCAGTTTTGCCCGGGTCACACTAAATACAAAAGGAACGGAGCCAACCCACGCTTGAATATCTCATCTCGCTTATGTCTGTGCCCGGAATCGTGCTAAGTCTGTTCTTCGCTCTGCTATAAATAATTTCATTTGTACTAAATGCTATGAACTCTCCAACACAAATTCTTCCCACTCCTTCTGGTACCTTGACAAAAACCTTTAGAACAACTTTGCTTCATCATTCTCCCCTCCTCTTTTCCACGCTGATGACTCTGTAGCAATTTCTTCTACTGATAAATCAGAGCTATTCACTCAATTCCACCTTAGACGAATCTGTTGCTGTTCCTCCATCACTTCCACCCTCTGACTTCCTCATGGCTGACATTTATATTTCTTCAGTTGATTTATTTTTTGCCACCATTGGCCCCAATACTGTCAAGGCATATGGGCCTGGTGGAGTGCCTCCTGTTGTCCTTAAGAACTCTCCTTCTGTGCTTACACCCTACCTAAGTAAACTCTTTCACCTTTCCCTATTAACTTGTACCTTTCCTTCTTATTGGAAGTTTGCTCTCATTCAGCCTGTCCCAAAGAAGGATGACCATTCACAGCACTCTAACTCTCGTCCGTTATCTTCCATGTACATCAAAAGAGTTTGAGTCTCTTCTTAGTAAAAAAGAAAATTTGAAGCACCTTTCGCATCACAACTCTCTTTCTGATCATCAGTATGGATTCCTCCAGGGACGTTGCACTGGTGGTCTTCTCACCTACCTTTCAGACATGGTCATCCTCCTTTCGGGACTTTGGCTAAAGCTAAGCAATTGGACATGACATTTCAAGGGCTTTAGGTCGAGTCTCGCATGAATCTAAAATTTCCAAACTGCCTCTTTACAGTTTCTCTTTCTATCTGTGCCTTCATCACTAGCTTCCATTCTGGTCGTTCTATAGTTGCTGTTGTAGACGGTCACGATTCTTCTCCTAGAGCTGTCAATAATTGTGTTCCTCAGGGATCTGTCCTATTACCAACTCTCTTTCTTCTATTCATCAATGACCTTCTAAGCTGTAGATCTGACCCTGTCCATTCATACACTCATGACCTCACCCATCACCATTCCATTCGCATCCCCCAGCACGCATCTCAGCAGTTGCTTCAACAAACAAGGGATGAGGGTATGGCACACCTAATGTTTGACTTGGTCCATATCTCTGTTAAGGGTAAAAGTAATTTTGTTTTGGGTGCACCAAAGACTCAGTTAATACGTTTTTTATCCTGACAACATCTTCCTCAGGAGTATCCTCTAAATTTTTATAGTATCCAACTCGATCCTCCATCATCTGTGGACATACTTGAGATTTCATTCTCTTGGGATTTGTCTTGGAAGGATCATGTTGCCTCTCTTATAAAGTCTGCTTCCAAGAGATTGGGTATGCTAACCCAATTCCGTTCTTTATTGCTCCTGCACAGTGGTTGACTTTATACACGGGTTTTATTTACCCGTGTGTGGAGAGCAACTCTCATGTGTGGGGTGGCTCCCCACATACAGCTCTTCTCAACAGGATGGAGTCAAAGTCTTTTCGTCTCATTAATTCTCTACCTCTTACTGGCTCCCTTCAACCTCTATCTCTTTGCTGCAGTGTTGTATCTTTATCTCTTTTCTGTTGCTACTTCGGTGATCTTTGCTTCTCTGAACTGTCTGCTTGCATCCCTCCACCACTACGGCGGGCGCTTAGCACTAACGGTAAAAGACGCTGTGATATTTCTGAGGAAAATAGCTGCATTAGTGATGATGTATTGATGACCCTGATTACAGCCTTAGTAATGGTGATACTGGAAGTAGTTCTAGTAATCGTAATAGTGTTCGAAGTGATGGCAATAATAGTGTGATTGTTGTAGGTGGTGGACGTGGTGATGTGTGTGAAGGTGGAGCTGCTGCTGCTGCTGGCTGTGGTGGTGTTGGTGGTGATGATGGTGCAACAGGTCGTCGTCAGAAACTTCTGCCATTACCCATGTAGAAAAAAGGGGCAGAGTTTGTGTAAGACAGTCAGAAAAGTGGGGGAAGAATGTGGCCAAGCATAAGCATAACACAGGGCAGGAATATGTTAGTTACCACATGAAAATTTTTTTTGAAGTACGCAAAGCTGGTCCCCCATTCCGTGATGGCTGCTCTGAGAAGATAGACAGAGAAGCAATAGACGAAATTTTTACCAGTTTCTGGGCAACTGGCAATTACAATGCCCAGATTGCCTACCTTCTAAGCCTGATATGTGATGAGGCAGCCAAGAGGAAGTGCATATGTGCAGAGGTGAGTCTCATTGTGTATTATGTAACAGTGGAGCACCGGAAGATCAAAGTGTGTCACTCTGCCTTTGCATCCATGGATGTCCATATCCTGGGCAAGAAGAAAATGTCCACTTTCCTGCAAAAGCACTGTGACTCACCCAATGGGACCCTCAATGCCTGATAAATGTGGACACAATCCCTCTCCACGTGCCATCACTGGGCGTACCTTAGAGCTTGTGCATGAGCATATCCAAGGTCTACCTGTCACAGCAAGTCACTACTCCTCTGCTACAACCCCACACTGAAGTTACCTGGACGCTTGCAACAGCATCACCGAGCGCTATGTCAACTACCTGACGTGGATTAACCAGAACAGGAATGATCAGTACAAGGTGTCACAGCACTTTTATAGAACGGTGTGCACATGAGATTACAACATCGTCGTCAAGCCACCAAAGACAGAAGTTTGTTCAGCATGTGAGAAGCTTAATCAGATCAAGAATCGAAAGGATGCTGGCCTTTATGTTGCCGACATTCAAGACCAGCTGGCTGTTCACAAGCTTGACGCTCAAGACCTCCTGCATCAGGCTGAGCAGACGGCATCCTTCAGTAACTCAGCCAGTGTCAAGATAGCAGCCATAGACCTGCAACAATTGCTTCCCTGCCCCCGGCTGCAAGCTGATGTGACTTACTATAAGCAGATGTTGTGGGTCTGTAACTTCAGCATTTACGACATCAGCAAGGAGGAGGCCACTTTGTGGGGGATGAGGTGACAGGGGGGCAGGGCACAGACAAGGAGGCCAATTGTGTGCTCAAGTGGTTTCAGATAGCGATCGTCCAGCAACGGCAGGACTTTATCACTCTTCGTGTGTTCTGTGACAACTGTGCGGGAACATCATTATGGTTCCTATGGCCTTGCATCAAGTGCATGCCATGTGTTTGTTCAGGGCTGAGTTAGTCTTTTTGAAGTCTGGCCACTCGTTCCGGCCCTGTGATTGTATGTTTGACCTGATTCATAAGAAGGTCCGTTTTGTTACGTTCATTTCTAACATCAAGATGTACGTCGGTGTTATAGCTTCCTCCATCAAAATGCAGTTCCCTGTTGTGGCCATGAAATGGGAGGACTTTTTGGACGTTAAAGCTTTGATGAACATCACAAAACGTCAGGCAGTTGGCCTCTCCCAGGCCTGCCAGCTGGTGGCTGACATCACCTTTCAGGAGGGCTATCACATCAAGAATGACTACAACCTTGATGACACTCCAGCCAACATAACCACGATGCAAGTAATGAAGGGAAGGGCGAAGTATGCAGAGGAGAAGTTTGACTTGTCAAATGTGGCACTGATGCCTGAGTATCCCACTGAGCACCTTCTGTCACCACAAAAGCGCAGGGACTTCAGAAATCTCCTCAGCTTTCTTGAGTCAGAGGCCCAAATTTGGCTCAACAGTCTCCTTGACCGTCAGGAGGAGCTGAGGCAGACACAAGGGAGACATGAACATGCTGGTGAGGAGTCGGAGCCATAGCATGACCCTGATAACGACACTCTGGACTATGTGCCAGCTGTTTGTTGCACTTGTGTCATCAGGCACTAGTGTCAAGCCTCCCCCCTTTCCAACTATGCCACCTTTGTTGACGACTATTGTGTCACAATGGACAATGGCATTTAGATTGGCTCTACTGACACTTTCTTTGGTGTCTGGTGAGTGGACTAAGATTTTTTTCCATCATTAATTATAATACCATTTTTTTTTACTACACCTTTGCTATTGGATTATTTACATTCGCTGATAACAAGAATAGTACATAAATGCAGACACAGAGAGGAAGAAACACACTCGGGTCCCGACAGACAGACAAACAGACCGACAAGAGAGAAGAGAGAGTGGAAAGTTGGGATTTGAATTGATTATAGCTTTTTCTCATTTTTTGAGGCCTACCCATATGACCTTTTGAGGGCCATAGCACATTCATATTATATAACGGTACTTATCTTCGTTCTCGTCAGTTGCTTCAGCAGTCACGTTTTGCCAGGAAATGGGTTAAAAGTTCAGCAATATATATATATATATATATATATATATATATATATATATATATATATATATATATATATATATATATATATATATATATATATACATACAGTACATATACATATTTAGGTACCTAACCTAACCTAACCAAACCTAACCTTACCTAACCTTACGTACACCAACCTACAAGCACGAGCTGCAGTATGTATCCAGTAGGGGCACGGAGCTAGAGTACAGAAAATTAGGGTAAAATATTTTGTCCTCGAGGGATATTGTGCATGAGGAAATATTGTCATGACACCCCAAGACTCACAGCAGAACACATGATGATAAGGCAGATATGGACTTCCATGTCTGTGGAATGACACAGGGGATGAGAAATTGAATAAGTCGCCAGTTGCCACTGGGAGGAAAAGAATTTATTGAATATACGAGGTGTGTCAGAAAAGTTCCAGGACTGATGTCACAAAAGATATATTTCAAATCCAAGCTACAAACTACAAATTGTCCCCTTCGAAGTAATCCCCTTGGAGTCTAACGCACTTTCCCATCCTTCTCTGCCCCGCCTCCATGCACTCCTGGAAGGATTCTTCCGGGATCCTCTGGAGCTCTGTCGTCACGGCCATCTTGATGTCTTCCACGTCTTCAAAACAGGTCCTCTTGATGACCCCCTTGAGCTTGGGGAAGAGGAAAAATTCACACAGAGCCAGGTCGGGTGAATAGGGAGGTTGCTCCAGCACGGCGATATTCCTCTCGGCCAGGAACTGTCGGATGCTCAGTGCACTGTGAGCAGGCGCGTTGTCATGGTGAAGCAGCCACGAGTTGTCCTGCCACAACTCTCGCCTCTTCTCGCGCACTGAATGAAGCAAAGGCCGCAGGATCTCTTTGTAGGAGTGCTGGTTAATTGTCTGGCCCTGTGGCAAGAACTCGGTGTGGACGATGCCCCTCACATCGAAGAATGCGATCAACATGACTTTGACTTTGGATTTCGGCTGTATTGCTTTCTTCGACCTTGGCGACATCGGACTATTCCACTGAAGGCTTTGGCGTTTGGTCTCAGGGTCATACTCAAAGATCCATGATTCATCACCGGTGATGACTCTCCCTAGCAAGTCTGGTTCGGTTTCAAGATGCTCGAGGATGTCCTGACACACCTGCATGCGCTGATCCTTCTGGTCATCATTCAGCAGATTCGGCATCATCTTTGCGCAGACTTCCCGCATACCCAAATCTCCAGTGATAATCTTCCAGACGCTGTCCCGGTTCATGCCCAGCTCATTTGCCATCAGTCGAACAATCAACCGACGATTGCCACGTACAATCTGCCTGACACGCTCAACGTTGGCCTCAGTCCTGCTCGTTGAAGGTCTTCCACTCCTGGGGTCGTCTTCCACGTCCTCGTGTCCCTCTTTGAACCTCTTGTACCACTCAAAAACACGTGAGCATGACATCGTCTCATCTCCGTACACTTGCTGCAGCATTCCCAGTGCTTCAGACGGAGTTTTCCCCAACCGGACCAGGAACTTCAGGTTGGTTCATTGCTCTGTGCTCATCGCTTGACGACCTGAAACAGAGGACATGTATACAAAAGCATGTGAAAAAAAGATCAATGGCTGCAGAGCTGAGATCACAATCATATACTCCCTGGATATTATGTCACACAGTGATGCAACCCGCTAATCCCTCTCCCACTCATAGCTCACACAGCACACTCAGTCCTGGAACTTTTCTGACACACCTCATATCTCCACTACTTATGGGAGGAAAAGGAAAGTCGCCACTGACATGAGGGCTACTGACTTAAGAAATAAAAGCATTAAGTTTTGTTTTCTTTCGGCTTACACTGCGAATTCTCCTAAAGCGAGAAATTTATAAACTTTCTCTTCAAACAGTACACAACAGAGGTAATTACTTACGAATGCTGAATTAATGGTACTGTTGGCCTCTGAGAGAAAGAGTCCGTACCCCTGACAATAATAATAATAATAACACTAAACAGATTCTTGCCTTTGCAACCTCCCTAGCTTGCGCAAACGGTTTTATTATGAATTAAAATGAAAGAACTGGCTTAACTGCCGGTCGTGATTAATATCAAGGAAAGTTGGTGCAAACTGAAAGCAAGAAAATTAAGATAAACAATATAGAAAAATGAAGCACAACTAAAACATTTAATCGAGCTCAAAGAGAAAAACTGTAAATTTATTAATTATAGCAAGGTAAACTCTTACATTACAACAGTCTCAAAGTTGGTAAATTCAGAATCTCAAGCAAGTAAATTCACTCACTCACTCAGTCAAGCTAGCTAATACTCTTTAACCTGGTAAGTGCAGAAAGAAATACGGTTAATTGGAGACATGGAGTCACGGGGATGTAGACTGGAGTCGTCCCTAACACGCCATCAGATGAGAGGCAATCTTTGATGATCCTATTGTCTGCTCCTCCGTCACTATGTCCATCTCCCTCTGGGCTGATCAGCACCAGCTACTAACTACCGTGAGTGGAGAGGCATGGCGTCCCAAAGTGGGGCCCACAGCTTGAGAGATACGACGGTGTAATTTCTGGCAATCCTCGCACATCCTGGCACACGCCAAGCCCCTGCGGGTTTCCCTTCCACACTAACCAAGTTTCTCACGGATGCCCTGTGGCTTTGGGGGAAGAAGGAAGAGCTGTCTCTCAATGGTTAGAGACGCGGAGTGAACAATGTATCCATAATAAATTCGCTCATTGATACACCAGTGTTTGTGTATATAAAAAGTCCCTCATGAAACAATGGAGAATGTTTTGAGAATCTGTTATAGTAGGAACGCTGTCGCGGGGAGGGTTAGCTGAGTTTATTGCACTGTGCTTTCACTAGAGTTCGTGAGTTCCCATAACAATACAATGTCACGAAATGGCATATCATAATCTCGTGAATCTGTGACATTACGCCCCATCAAAGTGAAATTTTTCTCCGAAAAATTATACAGTAGAAAATATATACATCCTAACTCAGTCATACAATTCACACTATGGTGTATGTACTAGCCTGCTACAGGGGAAAGTCACTGTCATCAATAAACGTAAAAACTTTTATTTACGTCAATGGAGGCAAGATTATAGAAGGGAAAAATTCCTTGACAATGGTGAAAACTCCTGTACTCAGGTCAAACTGAGGGAAAATTTGCTTCGTTTACTTTAACACAACTAATTGTTATGTTGCATGGTGTATGTAATACATGGTGTAGGTGTGACAGTTGTAGTGTAACCGTACCTACGTGTAAAACTGTATGATACAAAATGGTAGCAATATGCTGAGAAGAGGGTGGAGATGAGAAGGTGGCAGCGCTCAAGTGGGAATGGTGAACTTAGTGAAGACCATCACGACAACACTGCTACACCTGCCAGCTGCATCTACATAGCAGAAATGCTCTGTCGAACACTGTACCTGATAAATCATTAAAGGTGGTGCATCAATAGCATCAAGGTGACAGTTACAATCTATATCAAATTACTATTACCCTATCCCATTAGTCAATATATATGCTACTGAAGGTAGGCCCTAGCTGAAAAATTCAGGCACTAGCCAGAGCTTTGCACACGTGAGCTCCTCATTAAATTGTTATTGGAAAGGTGATAGTCGTTGGGTTACTAATCCTCTTAGAATAGCTAGTAGTTTCCTGGTTAAACCCTACATCTCTATTAATCGGAGAAGAGGTGTTCCCTGGTTAATGCATAGGCACAGTGTGGATATGAGGGGTAAGGTCCAGAGCCATGACTGGCGCATTCAAGTGAGACAGCAATCAATCAGACACCAGCTCCTTCTCTCATCTGCGAGACCATGCTTCAGTTCAGCTGATCCACCCCCAGCAGCATCGACCCCTGGTACAGTGAGTGCCAGTTAACGAACAGGGTCCCCAGTAACCAACAGCCCATCACAGATCAAAAGTGAGAATAATGACTGTTAACTCAGGGCTAACAGTGCATATATTCCTACTCTAGAAACAAACGTTCATCCTTTTCTGTTCAGCTCCCTAATGTAAGAGTTAAGCCTTACTCCCAGTCCTTCATTTATGCAACAGGTCAACTCCGGAACTGTCTCCCTCTGTTTGTATTTCCTACCATCTATGATCTCCAGGCTTTCAAACGCAGTGTATGCAGACGTCTCGAAGTGAACGGATCTTGATTTTGGCTCTCTGTTGTATTGATTTTGTTTTTTACTTGTAAGGAATGGTTTGCTGGCTCCTGACCTTTGGTTCCTTCTTCCTTGCATTAAAAAAAAAAAATCCATGACCTGTCATTGTCACTCTGTCCTAATGCCAAAGGTCTTTTGATTTTGATGAAAGGATGAAATGAGAGATGAGTACTGCAGTGGGCTTGCACAATGAGTGGCTTTGGTGTGATGGTGAGGGTGCGCAGTCCTTAACAACACGTGACTTGGGTTTTCTTAGCCTATGATGGTGGCATGAAGATTCACGACGACCATCTACTGAGCAGAGTTGCAGGAGTCTGACGGAAGCTGTATCCGTCGAGCCCCGCTTTCCGTGGGACTCCACTCAAGGATTTTTCGTTCGGGGTTTACTCCCGTAGCCTTAACCCATCCAAGGGCAATTCACAAGGCAGTGGGTTTGGGAACACTTAGTCTGACCCCTCACTGATGGCCCCTCCAGCATGGATAACCCTGTCCTGCTGAGTCCGGGGGGATCCTCCCCCCACCAGGCCACCACCCACGTTAGTATAGTTCGCCAGATTTATGGGGCATGCAAGCACTCCACCAGAACAAGGTGGCTCCCATGGGGCACACACACACACACACACACACACACACACACACACACACACACACACACACACACACACACACACGCACGCACGCACGCGCGCGCGGACCTAAATATAATACCAACATTTGCGTGGGTGTAATACTGGGGGAGATGCATACACACGAATAATAATGGTATACACACTTGAAGTTAGGTGGTGTAGCCGTGACATACAACCTGCATTTTACAATGTTTTAAGGCGTTTTGTTACGAAACCACCTTCACCCTCGTCTTGCACATACTCCTCACCTTAGACCCACCCACACAACAAGCACTGCTTCTGCTTGAAAGTGTTTGCAAGCACTTAGGAAATGTCTGTGACTGATGGCTTAAAAATGTACTTGGAAAAGTGTTGTAAAAAATTTTAGCGACAAAACCAGACAACAACTTACCGAGAAATGGAACGTGGAGGTCGCAGAATTTTTACTTCTCAAAAATTAGGTTCGTAATTTTAAACTGCTTTAATGATCCTCGTGAAGTTGACAGGCAAGGAGTTATTATAACGAAAACTCCTACCGAAGCTGAAAATATATTTGTCCTCGACAGCAATTTAAAGAAAGTCCAGACAGAAGGAGTTTGCGATATTGTTCTTAATGCCAACAGGCTGGGGACTTGCTTCTTGTTCTGAATAAAATGCTCTGGCTGTGTTGCCAGCCAAGTGATATATGTATCACTGCTGAACTGCTTGGTGCCACGATAATCATTTTGACCGCGGTAATCATTTTAAGTTTTGAATTTAAACACTTTCTGTTATGATAGTCTTTTCACCAAAAAAAAAAAAAGTTTGCTGCATTTATATTATGTAATTTTTATGTGAAACAAAATTGCAAGCTTGCACAGTTTTGCGACTGTCATAATAAGGTTGTCTATAATAATTCTACTTTTTTTGTTCTCATCACCTTCATTCCCTCTCAGTGTTAGTAATCTAGTTCAGTACTCATAGCAGTACCTGTTCTCGTACTGTACCGATTTACCGTTGTCGTTTGTTATTGTATGTAGTTTTTAAATCTTCCACCATTTCGAATTTCCCTCCATTCACCATCACATGTAACTAAGACTCACCTTCTCTCTGAACATGTTATGTTTATATTTATATAGACATTATGATTCCTCGTTGCTCACAGATGGTTTCAGATTCTGAAACAGTCAACAAAAATTCCTTTCATAACTACTAATCAATACAGCATCATCTGCATGCATCATATTAGTAATATTTCACCTCTCATTGTTTATCATCCGTTTCACTCCCATCTCCCCATAAACTCTTGTTCTGACCACTTGCAGAACCCCATCCGCATAAAACACATTGTATTCATCCCACATCATCTAAATTCAGTACTGATACTGAGACACCTACTCAGATATCCATTTATTATTACACATGCCTCACTCTCATTATATAAATTCTGTACAACATGCAAAGGATTGTTTTGATTACTACTACCAGATATCAGCCTGATAACTGTGTCATATACAATACCAGACCCGTTGTTGTTGTTGATGTGAATAGCATCGGTTTGTCTGGCCGAGAAGACCCGTCAACAGCAGGCAAAGAACAATTACTGCAGGGCCATCACGAGCAGTGAACCGATGCTGCTTTGCAGCAAACATTGAGGCCCAAAGAAGAGTGTGGTGGATTGGTTCCTGGATGGACACCTCATTTGTCTCTCTGCCCAGTTAATAGGGGCACCATAGTAGGGTTATTATCACCCAGTTATTTGGTTACATGGTTACCACCCAGCGTTGTAAATGGTTTTCTGAGTTACATGAAATCATTAGGCTTGTCACTCACTGTAGAGCCACCTAAAGTGGAAAGACAGGTAATAAAATGTAACAGGAAGAATGGGAGGCTATGGAAAAGAGGAAAGTAGACACAGAAAAAGAATGATGAGTGTGCAGGGAGAAGTACCTTATGCAACAGCATATCAAGTGAGTATATGGTGGTCGCCCTTAAATGCCGTAAATACGGTATTTATCAGACCGGCAAGGGCCGTAAATACTGTGCAGTCCTTGCCATACATTCTTTACTGTTTTATACCAACCTTTAATCCACACTTCCCCTTCCACTTCTGACACCACCCTGTCCATCACTTATAGAAATCTGGTGACGTTATATATCTCAGTGTCTCTGTTCTTTCGTGTAAATTACCAACCTCTGTGTGTGTGTGTGTGTGTGTGTGTGTGTGTGTGTGTGTGTGTGTGTGTGTGTGTGTGTGTGTGTGTGTGTGTGTGTGTGTGTGTGTGTGTGTGTGTTCCTACACTCTGTTGATTAAGTGATCTCCAGCCCCAAAACACACGGTTCACCGCACCGTGAGAACTCGGCGAAGTTGCCGGCGTAAGTGGAAAGGTAATTGTTCTTTTTATGAGGGGGAGATCTGGAGAAAGCACATGATGGAGTAGATAAGAAGGCATAGTTGAAGGTACTGAGAGCAAACGGACTTAAAGTTAAACTAGTGAAGGCACTACGGCTCTTTAATGACGAAGCAGCAGCTGCAGCAGCAGGTGTGAGAGTCGATGGTGCAGTGATGGACAAAGCTGTGAAAGTGTCGTGTCGCCTAGGCTATTATATATTCTTATGCAGCGGCCACTACTGGAGGGGGACCACTCCACACGATGGCCCCATTTTAACAGGATAGTTCCTCTGCCTGGTTAAGATAAAAGTCTATCATCTTTCTCTCTGTCCCCAGAAATGGGTATGATGTACTACTGAAGAGGGGCAACTTCTACCTACATTCTACCTGTTTAACAAGCAGAGGAACCACAACAACAACTCCACTATGCAGCCAAATCAAAGAGAATTTAAGCATAATATGCACAATATGTAGCAACAAGTTAAAAAATGTGAGGTTGGGTGGTTATGAGTAGAAGACACAATGTCTGACAGAGAAGTGTCTCAGTATATATGAAACACAAAAAAAATAACGTTATTTTAGTTAGTAGCAAGGTGGTAGCAACAGAAAGGGACACATGGACGGATTGTGATATTAGGCTAAATGGCATGAACTTAGATAAGGTGGGATTATTTAAGTATTTGCTTTATGAAATGAAAATAGGATGCAGTTATGAAAGAGACATATTGGGTGCTTTGAGCACAGTAACGCCAGAAGTAAGAAGATGATGAATGATACCATACTAATTCCAGCCATGAAGTACAGCATCGAAGTGTGGACGATCCTTGACCTTGACAAACAGAAGGTGGTAGCAACTGAAACAAGTTAAATTAAAGGTGCCTGTTGAAAGACTTGAGAGACCTGGTAGGTGGAGGTGCCTACTATTCACTCACTCAGCAAGCGGTAGTATAGTACTACACTCAGGTGTTTTTACACTTAGTGACAGGCCAAATGGTTTCCAGTATTGTAAAAAAAATAAAATAAACGTAATTACAGTAACTGTCAAACACATATGCCAATAATGGACATCTGGTGATCACATTAGTTAAAGCACTTATCCATATCTGTCGAAGGCAGACGGAAGGAGTGGCTCATTGCAAACATAACATCACTCAAGGGAAAGCTGCTGATCATTTGCCTTAAATGTATGTAGCCTGGGCCTTTCTGCTCCTGGTGGGGTAATAAAGACTGGATTATGCATGGCAGGTTAAAAGACTTTAAGAAACAAGAAGATGCATGACCGGATCGGCATGGAATGAGGTGTGAAGGTTAATGCAAGTGGAAATATAAATGAAAATACGTTGACGAAACTTGACGAGCCTTATTTATGAGGTTGGAATGAATCTCTTTGGTTACAAGTCAAATCAGCCCTCAAACGTGACTACACTTGGACATGAGCTAAATTGAAATGAGATTAAGTATCTTTGTTAGGTAGGCCGGCTCTGAGCCAGTTCGTCCTATCCACAGACTCGTCACCTCGTACAGTCAGCCAAAAAAGTATCGGCCATCTTACCGCTCGTATCATTCTGAAACACGGACGAAGCACTGTAATATATGTGGCGCCTTGTAATTATAAGTGCAACTATTGTCCTGGGTAATTATTACGATTCGAAATTGCACACATCGTCACATATTGGATGGTATATATATTGAGGCAATATGTTAATCGAGTCATGCGCGTCCTTTTCCACAACCATCGAGCCCAGGTGTGCGATACTTTTTTGGCTGACTGTATGGGCGCAGCTCCCCTCGACCCCCAAAAGCTACCTCCATCCATGACCTCTTACCTCCACAACCCCTCCAACTACAGACCTGAACCCCTATTCTCGTCGGTTAAGGAAGCTCCCTAACACCTCTCCCTAAGCAATTTATTTTGCTTATTACACCTTGCCGTCCTCTCCTGTGTCCCTAAATCATTCTAACATCACCATACTCTATATAAATAACGTAAAAAGCGATATTAGCCAACCGCATCCAAAAATAATTCAGTAAAGAAAAGGTGTTACGGAGCTTCCTTAACCGCCTAGAATACCAGCCCTGGAGACCACTTGCAAATGGGAGAAGAAGGATTGCTTAGTATTATGATCTTTAATTTAAAATATCTATGCGCTATTGTTGGATTTACGATTGGTTGAACACAGGCAACTTAAAAAAGAAAGAAAAAAAAAAAAGCGCTTATGGGAAGGGCTTACAATACTAGACCCTTGAGATTTAACGGATAACCATGCACGTCAGCATATCCCTTCACAGAACTTACTCACAAAATCATACCCCAATATATCCAGCTCACACCACCATATCTCCTCTCAAACAATCCACATCACCGAACTGTCTCTCATTTCACTCACACCAAATATCTCCCCACATTTCACTCACACCATAATATCCCCCCACACCCCACTCACACCACCGTATGCCCCTACACCGAAATTACACCATATCTTCCCACATCTCACTCTCATCATATCTCCCCACACCTCTCTCACACCAGGTTTCCATACCCCACTCACACCATATCTCCCTACACCCCACTCACACCATATCTCCCTACATCCCACTCACACCATATCTCCATACCCCACTCACACTATATCTCCATACCCCACTCACACTATATCTCCCTACACCCCACTCACACCATATCTCCATACCCCACTCACACCATATCTCCATACCCCACTCACACTATATCTCCCTACACCCCACTCACACCATATCTCCCTACACCCCACTCACACCATTTCTCCCTACACTCCACTCACACCATATCTCCCTACACCCCACTCACACCATATCTCCCTACACCCCACTCACACCATATCTCCCTACACTCCACTCACACGATATCTCCCTACATCCCACTCACACCATATCTCCATACCCCACTCACACCATATCATCCTACACCCCACTCACGCGATATCTCCATACCCCACTCACACGATATCTCCATATCCCACTCACACCATATCTCCATACCCCACTAACATCATATCTCCCAACACGCCACTCACACCACATCTCCCCGCACCCCACTCACATCACCATATTCTCCCACACCCACCACTCACATTACCATATTCCTCCACACCTCGACTCACATCACAATGTTCCCTCACTTCCCACACACATCATCATACCTTCACACACTTCTCTTGTATCACTGAATCTCCCCATACCCCACTCCAACATCATATCACTCCAACTTCACTCACATCACCATATCCCTCTAACGTCTGTCTCTGTTAATTTTATTAGTCTCTTCTCTGACGCCACATTACTTGAGTGGTGACCTAGACAAAAACACCAGATGATTCTCTCTGTACTCAGTCTTGATCCTTCCCCCCACAATGCACTTGCTTCCCAAACATACTGTCGCACATATCTTCCCACCTTATTTTCGGCCTTCCCCTCTTCCTTCTCCCAACCACTTCACTCCCGTCTCATATTCAGTTCCTTCGTACTCATTTCCCTCCCCTCGCCCACTCTCCTGTTAAGCTGCTCGTTATTACAAATTCCTGCTCGCACTCTTGTACCTGCTAATTCCCACGCTCATTTGTTGCCTTTCCTCCCTTGCGCTTCTCGTCGTCAGGTGCACTTATTGTCTCCGCGGTTTACTCTTTTATGTTCACTCCTCATTTTCGATGACGGTTCTTCTGCCCATCTTTCTTTACAAATTTCTCATAAATTTTATTTCCTGCTCTCCATCCCCTTCATAAAATTCCTTCACCCCTCAAGTGCTAGTCCAACGTTATATCATTATTCCGACTTATCCATAAATTTCAGTTTTTCTTCGGTACCTTCGCCCTTCTGACTTAAAAGTATCCTTCTGTCTACTTGCATCCTCCAGTAGTTATGCTCCTTTCTCTAGTGTGCCGTATTTCTTCGCTATTTTTTTTCCTACCTGTTTCTTGTGCACTATTCCTTCGTCTACCCAGTGCTTTTCCTTTCTTCCTTAATTATTCCCTTCTTTTCCATCACATCCCAACTTTCTTCAAAATATTCTTTCCTTCTGGTTCATATATATCCCTCCATCCACCCAATGCTCTTCCCACTTGTCCGCCTTAGTCCCCTTTTCTCGACATTTCTTCACCATTTTCTCTCCCACTTACGTCCATCCTCTCCTGTTTTCAACATCTCTCCTATTATTTTATTGTTCGCTATTAGTTTTGTCTCTTTCTGCATTTCTTCATATCTTTCCCTGCCACCCAGCTTCGTTCCCACTTCCATTTTATTGTATCTTTCCTCTCACCAGGTTACATTCCCCATTCCTCTATTATTTCCTCTTTTATCCACCAGTTACCATTTCCTACATTTTACTGTCGTCCATCTAACCCAGTCTGTATTACTTTCTTGTATTTCCTTTCCTTCTCCGCATTTCTTCACCTCATTGCTTCCTGCCAACTTAATATTTCTCATTCCGTCCACTTTTATTCCCTCTCTCCATCACCATTACCACCCTTTTCCAGTACTTGCTTTCTCCCACTTCATAATCATTCCTTTGTCCACTCAGCTCCAGTTCTTTCCTTCCAGTATTTTCATTCTTTTAGTTTTTCCTGCCTATTTAAGTTTCTGAGTTCCTTCCTTTATATTGTCCAGATCACCCTTGCTTCTCCATTATTTCCTCTCTTTTCCATCCCCTCCCGTTTATAGTTTCTACTTTCTTTCTCTCTTACCTTCGTCCCTCCTTCTCTTGAGTCCCATGTTTCCCTCCTTTTCAGTATTTCTTCACCATTTACCTTTTTTCCCCACCAAGCCCTTCCATCCGTTCCCCATTCACCGATTTTTCTACATAATGGTCACCCACTAATACCAGTACACCAGTTCTGTATGAGACAGCCCTAGCATGTACTCAATATGGATGGTGGGTGTTGGCGCCGAAGTGGTAACATGTGGAGATGTAGGAGGACTACTGGGGCTTGGGAATAGGCCCTTAAGCCTTTGCCCAGAGTCGGACACGTAAAAAAAAAAAAAAAAAAAAAAAAAGGCCCACTTTCTTTTCCTTGAGTTTTACATTACTTTCTACTACATTTATTCTCCCTTCCGTCTTTTAGCATATTCCATTACCTCTCCTCTTTTTGTTCACTTTGCAATGTACCCTCCCATCACCCAGCTCTTCCTTTTGCTCCATTATTCCATTTCTTTTGGCATTTCACCCACACTTTCTTTACTCCTTCCCACCTGTGACATTATATTTTTTCGTAGCTTCATCCTTACTCTTCCATAATGCCCTTCCTTTTCCATCCTCTTTCACTTTTTTTTTTTTTTTCACAACTTTTCTTTCCACCTTTCCTCGTTCTTCCTCCTTGTCACACCTTTACTCTTCCACTATTTGTTCTTCCTCCCTTTTCAAATCATCCCTCGTCATCCACTTAATTGTATTCCTTCACCATTATTTCCTCCCCATCTGCATTTCTTTCCCACTTCTTTCTTTAAACCAATTCTCCTTCTCTCTTGTCCTATCATACCTATTCATCCACTTATTATTCCTTCACCTCTGTTTTTCACACTTTTTCCGCATTTCTTTCCCACTTTCTTTACTGCGTGACGTCACTGCCACAACGCCCAGCAGTAAACAATGCCGCCCGTCGCAGTGCCGCGCCACAAGGGGGAAATATCGCCTGATTTACCTGCGTCCCGCCTCTCTAAATACCCAAATACGTGAGCGCCAGGGTTTAAATGCGTACCCCGGAGAGCGTATTACGAGCGTCGGTGTATTACGAGGCGTATTATGAGTATATTACGCCGCTTTATGGCCCTCCACAAACGTCACGTGGCTTGAGAGTTTTGCCCCGACCTGAGTTTACTGTCGCTATTTAAGCCTCGTGAAAGCAGGCAAAAATTTACATTAAGGGAATAGTTAGGACGAGGGACTAGGAGGGGGACAAGGGCAGAGCAACATGTGAAATTCTTATGTAGTGTACGTCATGGCGTCAGGGGCTGCGTTTCGCGTCGCGTATGTGAGTATTTTATCATCATATTTATTATCATCCATAACTTTTTCATCAACTATTGCATGGGGTGGGAGGAAACCAAAAACAATAACAGAAAGCAGAAGGACAACCAACAGTGCCAAGTGAAGTGAACCATGCATCCGTTCTTTAATTAGTCAGACCTACAGGATTTTTGGTAAGGGCAGAGCAACGTATGAAATTACTTAAGTTATTTACGTCTTGACGCGGACTCGTCTTAGTGTGTATAGGAGGGTGGGTCATGAGTACGGCTTTTTTTTTTCAGTTTTAATATTCTTTTTCTGTTTCAGACTTTACCAACTCCCTATTATGTATAACTTTCAGTGGCTTGATTTTACCGTGGTCACAAACTAAAACTTCAGCATGCGGGCTTTAATCTTCTGCATAGTTCTCTAAAATAAAATAAAATAAAATAAATGTCTGGTAATAGCAAGATTAACTACTAAATCACGTCAGGATAATAAGGGTTCTTGTGGACATACAATACATTAACTTGCCCACGGTCGCATCTGCTTACATATTATATTCCAAACAACGTCAGACAATTTTGTTCTGCTGAAACGTGCCAAACAGTTTTAAAACTGGTTTCAATTATCCTTTTTATGATAACTTTTTCCTATGTATTTTATTCGAGTTAACTCCAGACGACTTTATTCACCAGAGACCAAGTGCACCAGAGTGAGGACACCTTACTCCACACATGTGTATTTCAGTTTAAGAAACAGCTTTCGTAGTGAAGAGGATGATAAATGTCAACTACTATTTTTTTTTATTTTGGTGTAGTATTTTTCCATCGCTAATTTTGTTTAACCCAGACTAATGTAATTCTGCCCAGGACTCGCCTTCAGTATTGAAGTTAGATTAGAGCCTTAAATCTCCACTTCTTTTTCATATACATGTATTGATCACTGATGCACCATGTGTTAATGGGGAATGGCGAATATGTTTTTTTTTTTTTTGTGTGTGTCCGACTCTGGGCATAGGCTTCACAGCCTGCTATCATGGCCCAGCAGTCCTCCTACATACCATACACCTCTACATGTCACCACTTCTGCGTTAACACCCACCGTCCATATTGAATACATGCTAGGGCTGTCTCATACAGGACTGGTGTATTGGTATTAGCGGGGGTATTTTTACGACATGTCGGCGGGTCTTCTGGTAGATCAGTAAAGCCTGATTTAATGAAATTCAAATCCTTAAACTGTTCCCTGCTCCAGCGGGGATTTGAACTTAGGTCCGTTAGAACGGCAGGCCACCTCTCTACCGATTGAGCCACGCCTCCCACTCACCTCTTTGTTATCTAATCCACTTGCTATGCACGTGCGTGCTGAAGACAATTCTGTTACACTGGATATATCTGTGAATAATAACTGTATTAGCGTGTAGTGATTGACACTGACTGCGTTCCTGTCTGTGGATCTGTGTTTGAGTTTAATATCCGTGTTGTAAAATATGGTGTGTTGATTTTGAACTTCAGTAAGGGATTGTGTGTAGTGTTACGTGCAGCTTTGAGTTTGTAATATATGAAGAAAAAAAATCACCTGAATTTGGATCCCATCTAAATGAAACTCAATGCTGTTAGCACCAAATTCAAGAACCTTTAATTTCGAGTTTCATTTAAAAGACTGCACTGAATGCAAAAAAGTGTCAATAGTTCTGTTCGGCTTTGCGTGTATTGTTTTCTGTAGGACTGCATGCAATGTTGCTTGGGTAAGGCGGGTGGTGGGTGGGTTGTGAGTCATCACATATTCATGGATGCAAAACAAGAGAGTGGGGGAGCAGAGGTAAGCAGCGGGGTGGGAACACTGGCCCCCCATACAGTAACAGTCAGGGGGAAAGGGCGCTTACAGACCCACCTCCCATATATATACACTCGTTTTCTCCCCCTTCTCACCATACTGAATCCGTGGTCTGGGGGGAGGGGGTACAGGACAGGGGGTACTGTCACTGGGAATGAAGCTGGATAAAATTCGAAGAAATAAATGTCAAGTGGGAGAGAGAGAGAGAGAGAGAGAGAGAGAGAGAGAGAGAGAGAGAGAGAGAGAGAGATGAACACTGTATTAAGTGAATGTGGGAAAAATGGATTTTAACGAATACAAAAGTTAGAACAATAACCCCAGAACTACAGGAATGGGACTAGAAAGACGACGAAAAAGGATCTGTAAAGGAGTAAATCTATCTATATACCTAGGCTGCTTCCCCCAAGGAAAGGGAGGTAGCCGAGACAGGACGACACACCAATTTACTCATCCACTCAAACACACACACACACACACACACACACACACACACACACACACACACACACACACAAACAGACTGAACTAAAACTCCGTAATTCAGTCACTAGTTTACACCTTCTGTTTCATACAGTGACCATAGTCCAGTTGGGGAGATTTGGATTTTTCTTCTGTTAGTAGTGCCCCATGCCAGGACACATAACCAGGGCCCTTCAGATTCCTTGCGCAGTCTCCGGTTCTGGAATCGTTGCGAGACTCTGAGGCGGGAATAACAATAACAGACTACCAGCAAAAACAAGTCTTCTCCTCTGTAGTGGGTGGAGTCTAGTAAACGGAGAGGACATCACTGTCACAGTTTACTACACATGACATATCCTGACAGTGTCGAGTTCTGGTATGTTACAGACTCACAGGCCATTGCTAGTAAACTATATACCGTCTTAGGATCACAGGCTTGGATAAAGAGCCGTGTCTGTTATTGACTTCGGACATTAGGTGACGATTCTTTCTCAGGCTTTTATTTCACGCAACGTACCTTTATTAACAGCTTGTATGTAACTAATGCACAGCGTCAATATTGTTGTTGTTGTTACAGGTTCATCTAAAATGTGAACCCGGCAAACTGCAGGTTGACGTTGCCTTCCTCCTGCAGTCCACCAGTCTCCTTTCAGCGGATAGGGCGGAAACTCAGGGACGTTTGTATGACAATGTTGTGGAGCCACACGGTTATATCCCTACCACCACATGAAGGTGTCCCTCTCCATCACCGTGTCTCTGTTAACAGTTAAACAAAGCATGCGATAAACAAGCAAGGTATGAGAAGGATTATAAATAATTAAGGGAAAGGTACTGCAAAGTATCCTTTGCCAACAAGAATACGTCCAGTAGCCGTCATTTTTCACAGAGAGTAACCGACAGTGAACTGAGCTCAAGCCATCCTTCCCGAGGATATAATGTCTGCATGTTGGTTTAAAAAGGCACATGAATAATGCAGATTGTTTATGTGGGCTATATATACAGAATATATATATATATATATATATATATATATATATATATATATATATATATATATATATATATATATATATATATATAACAATTCAATGTTCAGAAACAAAAAAGCTTTATAAAATTAATATTAGAAGAAGGATTAGAACGTCATTTTCTAGAATTATAATAAATGAATTCAGCTTAGTTTAACAGTGGATTGTCGAGTTCAAACATATTTAATTTCCTTAGTACACATTTAGGTATTATCACTGAAACCTTAGCGGATGTTGAGAAGGAATTCTGAAAGCTTTTAAATCACCACACAGAGTCTGAAGTTATGGTTCGTTCAAGGCAAATGCACTCCACCGCTACACGTTATAAAAACTTAGTAGTCGCACGTGCACGAATGTGTTGTTGGCCTTTACTGCAGACATTACATTAGCCTACAGTTTTGTTTTGTGTACCAAATCACTAGGAAATCAGTTGCCATAAGTTTGATAAACGTATGACTGAAACGTTTGTTTAATGTTTCGTGTATGGCTTGAAAAAAAATAAAAAATAAAAAAAAATAAAAAAGGCCCAGTAGGCAGGAAGAAGTCTTCACTAAAATCTACAGTATTTGCAATGAAGGCAAGTACCAAAATCCATATAAATCTGCCTGTAATGCGTGGCATATTGCAAAATTCAAACATGTAAACAGACTTAGAAACAAGTAACAGGTCTCTTAATGAACTCCCAGTCTGTCTGGTCGCGCAAGCCCATCAACCGCAGGCAAACGACCGCCCTTACAAAGCCGTCCCGTGCAGTGGACTTGCGTTTCCTTGCGGCTGATAGAGCCTCGCGACATCGAGGCGAGGAGAAAAGTGTGAAGGGTTGAGGCAGCCACTAACAGGGTGAAGAAACATTCAGGGAAGCAACGATACAAACAAGGAAGATAAGTGAAAATTGTGATGAGAGAGAGAGAGAGAGAGAGAGAGAGAGAGAGAGATGTGTAGGAGAGATAAGGACAAAGAGCATGGTCCCTTAAGAAATATTTCTCCTTCATTCTTTTCTCCCCGTCTTTTGTTCTAATTATTTCCTCCTTATGGCTCCTTTTCTTGCTGCGAACTATCGTTGCAGTTTTCTATCTCCATCCTTTCATTTTCCCTCTTCTTCCACCTCTACCCTTCTCTTATGTTAGTTATACTTGATATTCTCCATCCCCCACTAATAGTATTTCCTTTTCTATTCTCCCAAATTATATCATTCCCTTCCTGTAAATGAGAACTGTCCCTAGTATTTTCCACCTCTTCCTCTTCTTCTGTCCTCTCATTTTCTTCCTTCTTCCACCTTCCCCAAGCTCTTTCTCCTCTTCATTCAATTTTCCACACCTTCTGTCCATTTTTTTTTTTTATGTGTCCTTATTACAACCCTGTCCTCTTGCTCCTCGTCTTCGTGCCTTTCAGAGACTGCTTTTCACCTCCATCATTTTTTTGTTCTACTATTTTCTCCTTTATGTAGTTCCATGTCCTCTTTCTTCTCTCTCTCTCTCTCTCTCTCTCTCTCTCTCTCTCTCTCTCTCTCTCTCTCTCTCTCTCTCTCTCTCCCCGATCTCCATCTCTCGTTCCTTTTTCCCTCTTACATTCCCCTCTTTCAGACCCCCTCCCGCTCCTTTCCCCTCAGCTAATCATTGTGTATTTTTTATTCCTACTGCTCTTTTCTTCTATCTGCCTCTCTCTCCACTTAGTCTTTTTCCAGTCAGCTGTCAGGCCTAATTTCCTCCTCTCGATTCTTCTTTTCAGTTCCCCATCCTGCTTTCAGCTCTCGTTTCTCGTCTCAGCCTCCTTTCTTTATTTTTTCCTTTAATCCCTCCAGTTCTAATATTTCTCCTCACCTGGGCAAAATCCCTTGTCTACACCAAGAAATAAAAACAAATACATCATCAAACTGAAGCGATTAAGGATAGGAAGTTTACCTAAATGCCAACAAATGGATTAACAATTGGATTCAATAGCCAGGAAGTTAGTGTTAACAGATTGTTCAGAAACAAAGAGCCAGGTTGTCTTATACAAAATTAATCCCCAAACTCTCTTGCTCTCCTCAACTGCCTTTGTGTAGTTTGTGGAAAATTTATGGAGGAGAAGGGGTTTGCAATACTCTTTATTGACCTTCAACGGATTCTCTTTAAACCAAATAAAATCATCGAGTGGTAGCAATAATATAGTATACAAAGCGTAATTGCAGTGAGCTGATTAGGCTAACCTGTTGGTATCAGTGGGTGAGGTTAGGTATTGTCGTTAACATACAGACTGCAGCGTTAACATATAGACTGCAGCACTAGTCAAACAGAACGATACTCCCATGACACATGGAAAGCTGATGATAGGATGGGTAGGAGCTCCCGTTTCACCACTGGAGACTAACTTCTGACCATCCTCCTTTGCTGAACTTTTTCAATGTTTCTCTAACACTGAGAATAGGCCAGCATACGCCTCTGTACATAATCTTCCAGCTGTCAACACCAAACTACATGCACATTAAACACCACAATTACTTTTCAAAAAACAAACAAACAAACAAGCAAAAACAAGCATCTCAACACCCAACTTCAGTCTCAGTTTGAGAGGGGGGTATAAAAACCCCAACCAACCACCTCTCTCCCGGTGTCAGCCAAGGTAGATGCTTGGAACCACTGTCTGACTCACTTCGTCTACATTTCTGCAACATTCGCAACTTTTCCTCATTTTTTTTTTTTTCGTTCAACATCACCTCTTTTCCTCTAAACCTCACCTTCTCTTCCTTACTGAGACTCAACTGTCTCGGGCAACTGATAGCATACCCTTCTCTGTATCCTCCTACTTTCTCTATACTCACTTTAAAGCCAAAGGTGGTTGTTGTGTACATAGCAAAAAAACTATCGTTACAGGGGGGTCCGATGTGTTTCATACTGAACAACCTGGCTGTCTCGCTAGGGTTGGTAAGCCTGACAGTGGGTGAGTTGCCAAATAGGACGAGGTAGAAATATGCATGGGAGAAGCAGTGGCTACAGCTTTCAATAAACATGCAACAAACACACGCAGGGATACCAATGGAGGAGGCTGTTATCAAAAACCTTCATTCGTGTGTCATTTTATATCGCACAGAAGGTGTAACGATAGTTTTTTTGTTGTGTGTACATGTATGCAACAACATCTCTTGCTCTCGTTTTCCTGAACTATATCTTCTGAATTCTCTACTCACTGGCTTCGGCTATACTGTCATTCTCAGACAGAACATATCTGAGCTGTTTGCTTATACCCTAATTAAAGTGAGTACGAAAAAATCTGTAACTATCTTACGTCTAACACCCACCGTCAATACTAAATACATGCTAGGGCTGTCTCATACGGACTAGTGTACTGGTATTAACCGGGGTACTTTTACAACATGTTAGCGGGTCTTCTGGTAGATCAGAATATCCTGCCTCAGCCGGGATTCGAACCTGGATCAATTAGGACTGCAGGCCGCCTCTTTACATACTTAACCTTTTCTTTGCAAATAATCTTCCTGTTTATGCTGATGATCTTTTCTCTCCATTGGGCTCCTCTGATAAAAACCTCATCACCTTAACTTGTCCTATTGCTCCAGTAATGCCTGTGGACCTTCCAAAGAAACAGGGGATTTGGTACTTTGTAGTTACCGATTGGCAGGCCCTCAGGCAGTACGTCTTTGATTTTCCCTGAAATGATTATTGCTTCCACGACAGAGAACCATCGGAATGTGCCTCATGCATTTCAGAGATTATTCCCTCGGGAATGGAGGCATACATTCCTTTCTCTTATCCTGTGGCTGATGCAAAAGAAATGTCGGTTTTGTCACAATTGTTCTAATACTGTCCACAACAAAGAGAGGACTTTCAAAATGTACAGGAGCCAACCCACCCCTGAATCTCATCTCTTTTGTATTTCTGCTTGGCTGAAAGTAATTTCATTCAAACTAAACGCTCTGAACTCTTTAATTCTTCATGCTCCTTCTGTCATCTTGCCAGAAGCCTATCTATCAACTTTTCTTCATCATCTTTTACTCTTCTTTTCTGTTTTGATGACTCTGTAGCTGTTTCTTCTACTGACAAAGCAGAACTCTTCACTCCGACATTGTCCTCCAATTTTACCTTAGACGATTCCAGTGCTATTCCTCTATCACATCCCCTCCCTGACTTCTTCATGGCCGACATTAAAAGTTCTTCATTTAACCCTTTCATACACGCGGGCCCGGTGAAGAATCCAACCGCTCACACTCGACGCAGGATTCGTAGAAGTGAGATCCAACCACTCGCACTCTTTTGACTCAGGATTCGTCCAAGCGAAATCAACCGCTCACACCCTTTTGACGTAGGATGAGTCCATCCATATAATTTGCTGTATTTTTTTCCACAACAATTTATTTTTTGGTCTTCCTAATGAACGAAAAAATAAATAAATAAATAAATTACCATATTCTATCATTCACTTATTTAGTCAATGCTCATTTAAACACATAAACATATAAACATTTCGGCAATGATTATGGAATATTGTAGAGCATTTATCTGCGATCCATTTCGTAAAAAAATTACACTTCTGGCTATACTAGAAAATTTTATTATGGCATACGGAATAGCAATAGTCGCTCATCACGACTGGCCGCTCTCATTGAACTGTTTCCTATCATTTCATTCTCGCCCGCCCAAACTTCACGCTCCTTACATTCCTCACTCAGTGATTTGTGCGGCATCGAAAAATCATTACAATTATTTCAAATTTCCTGCCCTAATTTTTAACTGTATTATGAAACTGATACATGTTACAAATGAAAGAATTATCTTCCTAATGGATAAAAAAAAAGTCTATCTATCTATTGCCAGACGCCTTAATCCCTTAAACTGGGTGGCCACAAACAAATCGCCTCCAAGTCACCCTGTCCCCCGCCATTTCACTGCCCTGCTCCCAATTCACACTCCCCTCTGTCATATACATCTCCACTCCATCCTTCCATCTCATCCTTGGCCTTCCCTTCCCTTCCCTCTCTCCCCTTCCACCTCACTCACATACACTCTCCTCGTCAGTCTCTCACTCCCCATCCTCTCCATATGGCCAGACCACCTCAGTGTGTTTCTCCTAATGCTTCCTATCACATCCACATCCAAACCACAAAGCTACTTCACATCCTCATTTGTCAGTCTGTCTCTCCATGTGACTTCACACGCACCTCTCAAATAACTCATTTCCACTGCTCTCACTCTCGACTTGTGTCCCTCCAACAACGTTCAAGCTTCACTTCCATACGTAAGAGTCGGTATCACAATACTGTCATGTAATAACTTTTTCTCTTCCATGCTCCCTTCCCTATTTCTAGTCACTGCCTTCAAGGAACCAGCAACCCTTCTTCCTTGTTGTACCCTTTCAAGCACTTCACCCTCCAAACTTCCATCCTTACTCATCACACTACCTAAGTACTTAAACGTACTCACATTTTCTTTTTCTCATCATCCAACCTCACTGTACATTCACTGACTTCACCTCTCTCGAAGACCATAACTTTACTCTTCCCTACATTCACCTTTAAATTCCGTTTCTTACACACTCTCCCAAACTCATCCACCAAGCCTTGCAGCTCCCCTTCGTCTTCACTTAACAACCCAGTATCATCTGCAAACAACAGTACAGGGAGTTTCCAAACGCTGTCCTCTCTCACCAGGGCCACTCCAACATCTACTACCCTACCTTGTACCTCTTTTATTACCCCATCCATATACAGATCGAACAACCACGGAGAATGACACATCCCTGTTTCAACCCAACCTTCAAATAGAAAAACTCACTCATTTCACCATTCACAGGCACCGCAGCCTTAGCACCCTCATACATACTCTTCACAGCATTCAACAACTTCCCATCTACTCCATATATTCTTAATACTTTCCACAATCCTTGTCTATCCATGCTATTATATGCATTCTTCAAATCCACGAAGGCCGCATACAACTTCTTTCCCTTCTGTAGAAACTTTTCCACTAAAGAACTAAGTATGAATATATGATCTACACAACCTCTTCCCTTTCTAAAGCCTCCCTGTTCTTCCCCAATTAATTCCTCTGTTATTTCCCTAACTTTGCCAATGAGTATCCTACCGTATACTTTCCTATTACACTAAGAAGACAAATGCCCTTATGATTACCACACACTTCTTTTTCCCCTTTCTCTTTGTCTATCTATCTATCTATCTATATACCTAGGCTGCTTCCCCCAAGGAAAGGGAGGTAGCCGAGACAGGACGACTCACTCTCCATTTACTCATCCATTCAAACACATTCATTCGCATCTTAGCCCCAAAGGGGAGAACGGACAGATCCTCACTGCACCACACCGCACAAGGGTCAACTGCGCAATGCAATCGGTGACATCCACAGCAGGGCCCGACAGCAGAACTGGTTTACCCCTGCCACATCATAATAGACCCATCCCCTTACCCGCACCTGACCTGACTAGCTGATCAGACCAAGGGAATAATTATACCTAACTTCCAATCATCCGGGTCTTTACCTTCCTCCCAGGCCAATCTGCACATCTTCCACATCCATTCTACTATCTCTCCCCCATGCTTCAGCATTTTACCACACACTCCATCAATTTCTGTCGCTTTCCCAATTTTGACTTTCTTCAGTGCTTCCACAACTTCCACCCTACTGATTCCTTCCTGTCTTCTCACCTCCCTCCTTCTCCCAGCCATTCCCCAGCCACTTATACTCGCATTACTTTCACTCTCAATGTTCAACAATTCATTAAAGTGTTCTCTCCATCTGCTCACTTTTTCTCCCTTCTCAACTAGTACTCTACCATTTTTATCTTTCACTCCCCTACTAACTTCATTGCCACCCTGTCTGACTCTCTTTACCTCTTTCCAGAACATTTTCTTACATTCCCTCCACGTTACACTCAAGTTCCTTCCAAATTTCTCATCCACTCTCTTCTTACTCTTTCACTTCTCTCTTCCTTTCTACATATAACTCTCTCTTCCGTCTCTCAACTTCTTCCACGTCCCTATGTCTCATCCATTCATTATACGCTTTCTTCTTTAGTGCCACAGCCTGTCTCACCTCTTCATTCCTCCATGCTGTTCCTTGCACCCCCTTTCATCTTCTCTTCACCCCACACACCACATCACATGCTGCACATATTTCTTCTGTAAATATTCTACACACACACCTTCCACGTCCCCCATCTGCTCCAATTCATATTTGCCCAATCGTTCCTCCACTTCTCTCTTATACTCTGCCTTCTTCTCTCCTCTTGTAACCTTTCCACTCTCCTTGCAACTACTCCTTCCTCTCGTCTTTCCCTTCTTCTATTCCTCCATCTTACTTGAACTTTAATTCTGGCCACCACCAAGTAGTGGTCAGAAAGTCCACTCCCCCAACCTCTATAAACTCTTGCAGCCAATATACATCTTCGCATCCTTTCATCCACACACACATAATCAATCATTGCCTTCCTTTCAGTTCACCACCCACCCTTCTCATCACTCGCCATGTATACCTGTGGATCATTTTATGCCTGAAGAGGGTATTGGCTATCACCAACCCCCTACCAGCACAAATGTCCACTAACGCACTCCCATTCTCATCTACCTCGCAGGCACACCCCACTCACCAACTATTCCATCCACCTTCACATTCCCAACTTTACCATTCATATCACCAATCAAAAACACTCTCTCATTCCTTCCAAACTTTTCCATGCACACTTCCACATTTGTCCAGAACTCTTCTCTCACTCTTCTAGTACCACCTCACATGCTGCACATAATTCCTCTGTGTATATCTTGCACACACCTTCCACGTCCCCCATCTCCTTTAATTCATATTTACCCAATTGTTCCTCTTTTTTCCTCATCCTCTTGTAACCTTTCCATTCTCCTTAAATCTAGGTGGGAGTTTTGGGTGTCCCAGGTGAAAATTGTGATGCAATGTGATTGAAGGATGCGCATCGAGAAAGAAAATTTTGTACTGATGATTCATATTTGAAACATAAAGAGATGCCTAACGATAGCATACATTGTGTCGAGGGACTCTGGTGAATTTTGACAGAAACCTAACTGATTATGTGTTGGGAGACAAATGCATGAGTGTTTCATTATTGCGAGAATCGAGAGAGGACGGTGGGTGGACTTTTTTATCATATGGGTGCGATGTATATGGACACATTGAGAGGAGCATGAAAGAACACGGGTGGGAAGTGCTTAAAGTAAGATTTAGTAGAAGAAATACTCAAAAGAAATGTTAGTAGAAGAAAAACTCAACTTAAAAGAAGTGTTAGTAGAAGAAAAACTCAAGAGAAGTGTTAGGTTAATCTAAGCAGAAGAGAATGGAGGAGCTATAACCAGTGAACAAGGAATGGAGAGATTTTTGAATATGTGTGGATACACAAGGCAACGGCTACGCTTTTTTTTTGTGTGTGTGGCAGAGGCATTGCTTAATTCCAAAGTCATTATGAACCACAATTTTGCGTGAATCACTTGGTCTGTGAGGTGGAGCCAGCAGTGCCTGAGAACTGAAAGAGGGATAGTTGGATGTGTATCCCATTTTTACTGGACACTCTGTTGATAGTTCTACTCTCGTGCCTTCCTCTTCCTTTTTTTGGATTCCTCACATCCCATGTAAGTGGGGTATGAGGGTTAGGACAATGACGATAGGTAAGTGTCTGTCATTAATCCCAAGCAAAATTTATTTAAGACTGACTAATGTATGTAAAGACTAGTTTTCTATCTTGTAGATCTTTTTTTTTCCCGTATGAATTAAGCAGTAATGTAGCCAACCTGTAATCCATGCATTGTTTTGTATGAAACTAACAGGGGTGCCCGGCGTTGCCCGGGCCAAAAAGGCGAACACTCCAATCCTATTTTTCTAGTTTAAAAGTTCTTTCTACTCCAGAAAGACCATGTACCTCTTATGCTTTTGAAGAGGATTACAAGAGGTCCAGGAGCTTTCTATTTCAGCTTTCGCAGGCTAACGCACAGTATTTGTTCTCACTTGTTTACTATTACAGATGGCCTTAAATGACCTCTGATCGATGACCTCAAATTACTTCGGAGGTCAACCTCACATAGCATATATCTGATCTGGAGGTCATGTGAGTCTGCCTGCCAAAAATTAGGCTGCTGGGTCCATTCGTTCCAGTGTGTATTCCCGTTGACCTCAAATGACCTCCGACCAGCGACCTCAAATGACCTCCGAGGTGAACTTCACATAGCCAGTGTCCGGACTGGAGGACATGTGAGTCTCCATGCCAAAAAATAGGCTGCAGTGGTACCCGGCGTTGCCCGGGCCAAAAAGACGAACACTCTACAGGTGACCTCAAAAGACCCAGATATGAATTTTGACCCCCCTAAAACCATCTTTGGGTCACCCTGATTCAGAATATATATGGGTCTGGGGGTCTCTGGCCCTTGGTCCGGGCGTAATTGAAGGACCAACAAACAAATAACGTGGCTCATATATATATATATATATATATATATATATATATATATATATATATATATATATATATATATATATATATATATATATATCCCATTGCAGTCCGGTGTACGGAATATTGGACAGAACTGGGATTTTTCAAGTCTTTATAAAGTAGGGAACCCCCTGGTAGGGACCTATGAGCTTCGCGACTATGAGCCAATAGGCGGAGGGCGGTGTGCCCAGTACCCACCCAGCGCCATGCCTCGCCCAGCACCCCTGGGATCCAATGGGATATATATATATATATATATATATATATATATATATATATATATATATATATATATATATATATAAAGGTACGGCATGGTGGGATGATGAGGTTAAGAGAGAAGTGGAGGAAAAGAGGAAGAAGTGACTTCAGTGGTTACAGGACTCGCGTTCAGTTGAAATAAGAACTGAATATACTGAGAGCAAGAAGCACATAAAGAGACTAGTGAAGAGGAAAAAGAAGGAGGTAAATGATGATCTAGGAAGAAAAATGAATGCAAACAACTCTGATAATAGGAAGTTATTCTGGAAAGAAGTGTGGAAATGTAGAAGTGTGAAGGATGTAGGTGGTAGACACTAGCACAGGTGAAGAGTGCTGTGAAGCGGCTGAAAAATAGGAAAGCAGCTGGGGTTGATGAGATGTATGCAGAGATGATTAAGTGTAGTGAAGAGAGTGGAATGAAGTGCTTGTTGGAGACATGTAAGAAGGCATGGATGAGTGAAACTGTTCCAGCGGAGTGGAAAAAGGTTGTGACTGTACCCCTGTAAAAAAATAGGGATGAGCGAAGTGAGTGCAAGAATTTTCGTGGCATAAGCTTACTGAGTGTGGTAGGGAAGGTATATGGAAGAATTATTTTAGAGAAAGTAAGAGAGATATCAGAAATCCTAATGAGTGATTAACAGGGTGGCTTTAGGAGTGGCAGAGGATGTGTGGATCAAATATTTGCAGTGAGACAGATAGTAAAGAAGGCTTATGAGTAGGACCATAAGGTCTTTATGGCATTCATGGATCTCGAAAAAGCATATTACAAAGTGGACAAAGAAGGATTATGGAAAGTTTTGCGCATGTACGGTGTAGATGGGAAGCTGCTAGGTGCCGTCAAGAGTTTTTATGATGATAGTGAAGCATGTGTAAAGGTTAATGGGCATCTAAGTGAATGGTTAACAATCGGTGTGGGCGTGCGACAAGGTTGTGTGATGTCCCCATGGTTGTTCAGTATATATATGGATGAGGTGATGAGAGAAGTAAAAACACAAGTAATGGAGAAGGGGATGGCGTTGGTAATGAATGGTGATAGATTGAATATCTCAAATCTGTTGTATGCTGATGATGCAATACTGCTTGCAAATACCGGAGAAGAGCTTGGTAGGCTAGTGCAGAGATGTGCTGATGTCTGTGAGTGTCGTGCCTTGAAAGTAAATGTAGAAAAGAGTAAAGTTATGGTTACTGAGAGAGAGGGTGACTCCCAGTACGAAGTTGCAGTGAATGGAGAAAGATTGGAATTGGTGAGAGTTCAAATACCTGGGTACAGTGACAGAAATGAGGAAAATGTGGAAAACAAGTGGAAAGAACAGTGACACAAGGAAGAAAAGTAGCTGGTGCCATGAAGGCCCTGATAAGAAACAGAGGCTTGAGTGTTGCAGCTGCACGAGGCTTATATGAAGGAGCCTTAGTGCCAACTTTATCAATGGATATGAGACTATGGTGTGGCATGAAAATGAAAAGTCAAGAGTAAGAGCAGTGGAGATGGGACTGCTGAGGAATGTATGTGGAGTACAGAGGGTGGATAGGATACGAAATAATGTGATTCGTAAAAGATGTGGATTGAGGAAGTCGGTGGACACCAGAATCGAAGACAGTGTACTGAGATATTATGGTATGCGGAGAGAATGGATAACAATAGAGTGGAGAAAAAGGAATGTCTGAGCGAATTTGAAGGAGGGAGGAGGCGAGGTAGGCCAAGGAGAAGGTGGAGAGATATGGTGGATGAGTGTGTGAGTAAGAGAGATTTGGAAGTTGGCGAGGCTAGGGAACTAACAAGAGATCGGGCTGGCTGGATGAATGTTGTGAGGAAAAGTGTATGATCAGGGACATGGCACCGCTTTCTAAACGTAGTAGCGTCCGGATTGACTCTATCGGATACGTCTGTGTGAAGCTACAGAACGTGGTGAATGTTTTTGGCGTATCCGGTAGAACCAGGATTCCGGGGACTTGAACGATGAGTGAATGGAAACTTGCCCATTGGACTGGGCAAATTTGGGCTGTCTGGACATTGCTACTCCTCACCCTGCCCTAGGGTGGGAAAGGAGGTCCAGATGATGATGATGATGATGATGATGATTATATATATATATTTATATATTTATATATATATATATATATATATATATATATATATATATATATATATATATATATATATATTTCCATGTTGGAGTTTATTTATTTATTTTTTTTTTTGTATGGGCGTCATTTTTACAATATCTTGTCGTCCTCAACTAGGAAGGTTAGCGAGCTTGGGGGAGGGGGACGGGAGGGGTGGAACGTTCTTTATATCGTGTCATGAATCTTAGGTTCAAGAAAAAATATCATAGTCAGTGTACTAGGTTACAGTCTATAAAAGGACCAACAGGTTTGTTACTGTTTACGTACTTTGTACGCGTCATATCTTTCTATCATTTTCCTTATCTTCCTCCCTCCTTTACTGCAGCCTCGCTCTCTTCTTCTCACACTCAACCGATCTCCTCCCCACACACACATTTTTCTGTTTCCCACGCTCCTCGACTCCCTTCCCGCTGTATCTCCCTCCCTCTTGTGCTGTACCTTTCTTCCTACCTACCTGCTTTCCTTCTTTCCAGAATTTTGCTTTGATCTTTTTTAGTCTGCTTGCCTTCCTGCCTGCCTTCTTACCAGCTTGCCTGGTTCCGAAAAAGCCATCCCACCTTCCCCCATATCTTCGTATCTTCGTCCCTAGCCCCAGCCTGCCTTTCTCCCTTCCTCCTTGCTACGAGTCTCTCGCTTTGCCTGTCTCCCTGTCTTCCTGCCTGCCTCCGTACTTTCATGTCCTTCTCCCACCCTTCATCGCTGTCTTCGTGTTTCCCTCCCTACCTTCTTGGCTGTCTTTCCACCTTTCTTTCTTCCACCCCTTACGCCGTCCCCCAACATGATTCTTTGTCGTCTGCTTCGTTTATTCCATCATTCTTCCTCTTTCCCTCCCCTAGTCTTCCTTTTCCCTCTTCTACTTCTGCCCCGAACCGCTCTCTCTCCTCCTCCTATCCTTCCTGTTAGACCAACTTGGCTTTACCGGGTAAAATTAATAAAGTATTTAAACTTTTTTTTTTATGATAAGTCTCCATAGCATGGAATTAAAATGTGAATTGATATTTCATCAAAATGATAATTTAAAAAAAAAAATCCCATTTCAATCTGAATTATTTGATACCTGAATGAGTTCAGATTAAAGGTAATAACAGATAATCATATAAACAACGACTCATCTAAAATACATTTTTATCAACATGGAACTATAGCTAAAGTGTTCACTTCCTCTTGAGTGTTAACTCTGCGCGTTGTCCTGTTTTTTCCAGATTCTTTCTTTTTTAGCATATTAGATTTTCATTTATTCCTGTTCCCCCTTCTCTGACATCCGAATTATCTCATGGAAGCATAGTTTCTGTTTCAAACATTATACTGTATTTACACACACACACACACACACACACACACACACACACACACACACACACCATTTTCCCCCGTCCCCTTCTCTCTCTCTCTCTCTCTCTCTCGTGGGTCTCAGCTGGTGTAAAAGCTGGCCGCTTCCACTCTCATAAACACTGCATAATTACTCACTGCCTCCCTCCCCCCCTTCCAAGCCGTTCTCCTTTATTCCACACTCTCTCTCTCTCTCTCTCTCTCTCTCTCTCTCTCTCTCTCTCTCTCTCTCTCTCTCTCTCTCTCTCTCATCTGCATCGCCTACACGTCTCTCTCCCTCCCTCCTCCTCCTCTTCTTTCGGTACTCAGTATTTATCCGTCTACTTTATACTTTCTTTTTTTTTCTATCCACAGTAACTCCTCTGATTTATATTACTCATCTCATCTCCCCCCTTCCCCCCAGAGAGAGAGAGAGAGAGAGGTTTGCAGTACCTTGGCCACGTCTCACACGGCCACTTGGCAATCCAGTTACACCCTCCACTTAGAACGTTTTATGGTCTCGTTATAGCGCGGGGTTTTAACATCACAAGTGTAAAAGACGGTGGTGAAGAGGCGTAATATCCGTGTGTGTGTGTGTGTGTGTGTGTGTGTGTGTGTGTGTGTGTGTGTGTGTGTGTGTGTGTCTCGTACCAAGGTGCCGTGCTGGAGTTCCAGGTTTTGACATTCTAAACAGCTGAAGCCAGTTTTAATTGGTGGGTAATTTTATCCATTTAACTGAGCTGGGTGCCTCCTTGAATAATACAGTTGTTAGGAGTAAATGAAAAATGAAGTGAGAGTTAAATAGATTATACCTTTTCTCGGAAGCTTAAATTTTATACTCTAGTGGGTAGCGCCTCTGTAATGAGAGCAGTTTAACATCAGTGCCATCATCGTCATCATTATATTCACCATAGCATCACCTCCCTCTGAGAAATGTGGTCCGTATGTCATCAGTGCTGTGTAATATCAAAGACTGTGGAAAGAGGTGTGAAGGTATTTCATCTTTTGTACATAATATGTAAATGCTTTGCATCTGCTTATGTAAGTGTTCTTAAGTAGGACAGACAGGTGACGTATATGGAATAGTTCCTGACACCTCTGGTTCTCCTTCATATACTGATGTCCCCTACATTATTACATGTGCCTCGAATGACAGTCAGCAATGAAGAGAGGCATTACATATTTGCAGTCAATAGTGTTCTGTTGGTCGACGTATTTGAACCATAAGCATAAACAATTTAAATATTTAGTTAGTTTTAGCTATTCATGTCTTCTGGCGTTATTACAGGTTATTGTTTGTTTTCATTAGGTTTAGTAGTGGTAAGATGTTAGTTTAGAATTTGTCTTTATTTTTCCTTTAAGAGAAATCAAGAAAAAAATAAATGAAAATATTAAAATAAAAAGTAAGAAAATTACAAGAAATTAAACAAATTAGCTAACTAACTAAGTATATATATATATATATATATATATATATATATATATATATATATATATATATATATATATATATATATATATATATATATTGTTACGGAACAGAGAAAGATAATGTACACTTTAAGTGAGAATACGAAGAGTCACTACTGTCCCGTAAAGTTCCAGGTTCAAAACAAAAGAGTTAGGTAAAATTACAAGTTAAAGTTTAATGCTTAAACTAACAACAAAACATTCAGGACTCATAAGGATAATGTAATGGCAAAAACAGGTTAAATATATGGTTAACTGCAATAGCCTCTATTAACACGAAACCAGCAAGAGTAAATTTATCTAAGTCAGCCCTGATAAAATGAGATACCAGATAATACTCAGTGAATGCCAGATAAATAATTACAGATACAAACTATTATCAAAAATGACTGGCATAAAGATCCATACATGAATTACAAAAACTTCACTAAGCCTACAAATTAAACTTATGCTATACAGTACAAGAAAAAATGCAATAACAGTAATACTCAAATTACACACAGCTGCTAGATGGTTGGAGATTTCTTGAGCACTCACAATAATAATATCTGTATAGGGGAGGACAGAGATGTGAACAAAGTGAGGAGCAGATCTAAGTGGCAATGATGCAGAGACTGAGCTCATTATATAGGAGCCAGGAGAGCTTGATACAACTTGTAATAAGGACGCGCAAATGAAGCCATGGGGACAAAGAGATGACAATCCCGCAAAGTATAACAGAGAGAACGACTTACTCTACTATAACGGTAGAAGGGGGGAACTGAGGCAGAACACGCTCGTGATCAAACATGCAGCAACTGTGCGTTAAAAATCACACAAAGGATGATAAAATCATAGGCTATGTAACACCTCCCCACAAAGAAAAAAGAAATTTACAAAGGAAATTTCTTATTACTCTAAAACAATCTGTATATGGCATTACAGACCATGCAAAGGTCTTTCCTAATGTTACAAAAAATGAGATCTCCCTAGCACGTTCAGTCATAGGTACTTGCCAGTATCCCTTTAACAAATCAAACTTACTTATGTACCTAGCCTTTCCGATCTTGTCTATGCAATCTTCCACGCGAGGGAGAGGGTAAGTGTCTGTTTTAGTTATCTGATTAACACGTCTGTAGTCAATGCAAAGCCTCTGTGACCCACCTGGCTTAGGGACCAGAGTGACAGGAGAACTCCACTCGCTCTGACAGGGCTCAATCATCTTGTGGTCCAACAGGTAGCCAAGCTCCTTCTGGATGAGAGGAACTTTCACTGGGTTCACACGGTAAGGAGGCAATTTAATTGGCTTTGCGTCTCCAACATCGACATCATGCATCAACACAGTGGTTCTTCCTGGAGTGGCACGGAACACTTGCGGGTACTCCTGCAGTAATGCCGAAAACTCCTGCCTTTCCTTAGGAGGTAGATGAGAAAGCTTAGTCTGGAGATCATTCATGATATCAGGATTCTTCCCCAAACTATCACTCAGGCTCATACTGCATGGGAGAGCTTCACTTGCAGACTCGGGTGGAACAGCTACAGTGCAGACTGGATTATTTTCGTCCCGCCTGTGATATAACTTTAGCATGTTGATGTGACATAGTTGCTTGCTCTTTCTACGATCTGGTGTGGCGATGACATAGTTGACATCACTGAGTTTCTTTCTCCACGAAATAAGGGCCACTAAACTTGGCTTGAAGAGGTTGCCCATGAACTGGTAGCAGAATCAAAACCTGATCTCCTGGCTGAAAGTGGCGTAACCTGGACTTCTTGTCATACCAAGTCTTCATCTTCTCCTGAGCAGCTCCTAAATTCTCTCTCGCCAGCTGTAAAGCAGTGGACAGCCGTTCTTTGAACTTCATCACATACTCCAGCAGGTTGACGTCATCTTCCTCCGACAGCCAGCATTCCTTGAGTAACTTAAGGGGTCCTCTTACTTCATGGCCAAACAGTAGTTCAAAAGGTGAGAAGCCCAGTGATTCATTTGGAGATTCTCTTGCGGCAAACACAACGAATGGAAGACCTTTGTCCCAGTCTTTCTGATGTTCCAAACAGTATTTCTTGAGCATCGATTTGAGTGTTTGATGATATCTCTCCAACGCTCCTTGGGTCTGGGGATGGTAAGCTGAAGACGTGATCTGGGTGATGCCCAACTCTTTCAGAGACTGCTTGAAAACGTTTGACATGAAATTACTTCCTCGGTCTGACTGTACCTCCCTGGGCAGACCAAACTTTGTGAAGAACCCCAGCATTTCCTTAACCACGTTCTTTGCTGAGATGTTTCTAAGTGGAATGGCTTCAGGATAACGAGTAGCCATATCAATCATGGTCAACACATAAGAAAATCCTGAAGAAGTCTTAGGAAGAGGGCCCACAATATCCACCAACACACGGGTGAAAGGCGCCTCAAAAGGAGGAATGGGAACTAGAGGTGCAACCTTTTCGGTCTGATTACACTTCCCCACAACTTGACAGGTGTGACAAGACTTACAATACCAGGAAACATCCCTGAAGATACCTGGCCAGTAGAAGTGTTTCAAAATGCGTGCCACAGTCTTCCTCACTCCAAGGTGTCCTGCCAAACTGGAATCATGAGCCACTCGAATGATATCCTGCCTACAAACACGAGGGATGACAACTTGATGTACAACCTCCCATTCACAGTCGGCTGATGCTGTTGGGGGTCTCCACTTCCTCATAAGTACTCCTGACTTTACATAATAACAAGTAGAAGCACCAGCTGACTCTTCCTCACTGCAAGCAGAGTTAGCTAGACCTTTCAACTCAGGGTCAGCAACCTGCAACTCAACCAACTCTTGACGAGACAAATTATCAACACTACGGGGTACTGCCTCATCTGGTGAGTGGTCCAAATTAGCAAGAAAAGTGTCAGCTAGGATAACATCATCATCATCATTATCCTCTAAATCACCAGTAACTTTAGACTTAGCCCTAGTGACAGCACATGCAGGGAACACATCAGGGACATCACAATCCTGGGACACAGCCGCTGGCTCGCTAGACAACTGAGGAGCTGGACACACTTGACTTCCACCAATATCATTTCCAAGTAAGAAAGTTACACCTGACATTGGGAGTGTCTCAACCAACCCAACCATAACGGAACCATTAACAAAACCAGACTCTAAATTCACTCTGCACAGAGGAACAGAGAAGTAATTATTCCCTACACCTTGTAAGATTACAGTTTCATCAGAGGAATTAAAATTAGAGCCTAGAACACTGGTCAGCATAAGGGATTGGCAAGCACCTGTATCACGATATATTTTAACTGATTTCCTGTCATTACTGTCCAGAGGACTGACAAAACCATCAGACAGGAAATTAGCACATGAACTCTTGAGAGTGTCACCCACGTTACTGCTCAAAAGAGGAGCTCCATCATGAGAATTTAAGTTACCCCTCAAAGCAGGTTCAGTTAACTCAGTTAAAGAATTCTGGGAACTCTCAAGAGTGGACACTAGACCAATTGACTGAATATTTAAAGACTCCTTTTTGTTCACATCACGCTGTCTCCTGAAACATCTCTCCGTAGTATGACCAAGCTTACTACAATAAGTACATTTACTTTTCTGAAATCTAGAGGTGAAGCTGGTATTTACTTCCTGAGAAACATCATCCTTATTCTCTTTCCTGTTACCTGTACTCTGAGTAGAGGCAACGTACTTACTCTCAGCTCTCCCTTTTTCTCTAGAATATCTCTTGTGAGTGAGAACATACTCATCAGCTAAAACTGCAGCATCAGACAAATTATCTATTCTTTTCTCATCAAGATATAGGCTTACATCTTTATAAATACACCTTTTGAAATCCTCCAGCAAAATCATCTGCTTAAATTTACCAAAATCAGAATCCACATTCTTAGAATTTAACCACTGCTCTAACAGATCTTCTTTGATTTTTGCATACTCAACATGGGATTGCTTATCTTGCTTGTAAGTTGTCCTAAATTTTACTCTATAGGCTTCAGGGACAAGCTCATAGGCCTTAAGAATCAAGCTCTTAACTACATCATAATTATCAGACTGATCCTGAGGCAAAGATGCATAAGTTACTTGAGCTTTACCGGTGAGAACAGTTTGAAGGAGTACTGGCCAATACTCCTTAGGCCAATTAAAACCTGTAGCTACCCTCTCAAACAACTGAAAATACTTTGTTAAATCAGATTCATTAAAAGGAGGGACAAGTTTAACATTTTTAGCCACATCAAAATCATCAGAGCTAGATGATCCAGTTCCACCTTGTTTCATGCGATACTCATGGTCTGCCTGAATCCTGGCAAGTTCAATTTGTGCCTGAGCCTGTACCTGTGCCTCTTCAATACGAGCCTGAGATTCCGCCTGCTTAGCATTTGCCTGAAATTCAGCTTCTTTAGCACGAGCCTCCTGCAGAGCTAGCTGTAACTTAGCTAATTCAATCTGCGTTTGCTCATTTGGAGGAGTTACATTAAACAAGCTTTTATTAATCATGCCAACAATTTGATCCTTAGAATGATGAGAGTGAACTGCAATTCCCAATTGTTGAGCAACAAGCTTAAGTTCATTCTTTGTTCTGTTTTCTATATCACACACTGTTTGCACATTTGACAAAAAATCTTTGGCTTCATCAAGTGTAGAAATAGTAGCCATCATGAATATATCACAGTCACAAAATATCAAACAATATCCTTATGATAATATCCTGAATATCCTGATATGAGGTCGCCAAATTTATGTTACGGAACAGAGAAAGATAATGTACACTTTAAGTGAGAATACGAAGAGTCACTACTGTCCCGTAAAGTTCCAGGTTCAAAACAAAAGAGTTAGGTAAAATTACAAGTTAAAGTTTAATGCTTAAACTAACAACAAAACATTCAGGACTCATAAGGATAATGTAATGGCAAAAACAGGTTAAATATATGGTTAACTGCAATAGCCTCTATTAACACGAAACCAGCAAGAGTAAATTTATCTAAGTCAGCCCTGATAAAATGAGATACCAGATAATACTCAGTGAATGCCAGATAAATAATTACAGATACAAACTATTATCAAAAATGACTGGCATAAAGATCCATACATGAATTACAAAAACTTCACTAAGCCTACAAATTAAACTTATGCTATACAGTACAAGAAAAAATGCAATAACAGTAATACTCAAATTACACACAGCTGCTAGATGGTTGGAGATTTCTTGAGCACTCACAATAATAATATCTGTATAGGGGAGGACAGAGATGTGAACAAAGTGAGGAGCAGATCTAAGTGGCAATGATGCAGAGACTGAGCTCATTATATAGGAGCCAGGAGAGCTTGATACAACTTGTAATAAGGACGCGCAAATGAAGCCATGGGGACAAAGAGATGACAATCCCGCAAAGTATAACAGAGAGAACGACTTACTCTACTATAACGGTAGAAGGGGGGAACTGAGGCAGAACACGCTCGTGATCAAACATGCAGCAACTGTGCGTTAAAAATCACACAAAGGATGATAAAATCATAGGCTATGTAACAATATATATATATATATATCTCTATATATATATATATATATATATATATATATATCTGTGTGGGTGGGTGGGGGCGGTATGGGCAGGGTCATAGGCCCAGCGGTCGATAGCCATAAAAACAAAAAAATGCGAAAATCAATTGCCTGGAAGGTGGAGCAGAACACGTCATATGAAAGTTGAATTGCTGTAACTGTATTCACATTTCTTTTGTAAATGGATAATATTACATAAACCTTGGGTTCAGATAACATTAAAGCTTAGCTGTCAGGGGCTGGGGACCATCATAGTTAATGAAGCTTTGTAGTATTAACGGTCAGTTATCAAACGCTGGGCAGTATCAAAGGTAAGCTATCAACACAGTATTATTCACCGTCATAACCTCTTTTTCGCACCTAAGGATGGGGTGAGGTACGTTCCAAAAGGCATGGGCAGAGAAACACGATGGCAGTGGCGTAGCTGTGGTGATGACAGGGAGGTTGGGTGGGCCCGGACCCCTGCCAGACCCCACTGGATGAAACAAAGAATTTCTCAGGAGGCATTTCCAATTACTTGCCAAGCTCAGCTTCTATTAAGCTTCTCGTATGAGCAGGCAAGTGGGATATCCCGAGAATGTCGGCATTTTGATCCGGATATATGTGTATTGAGGCTACCTTAATAGCATTTAAGCAACGGTACTACTCTCGGATGTTTGAAAGGATCACAACATACAGGACATCCGATATGATTATCCTATATAAATTGATGTAGCGTACATTTATTGACTGCCAGCATCACAGCTACACTGCGTCTACTTCACATTTAGGTCATATCAGTCACTTTCCTTCTTGATAATTCATAACAAAAAGCATCATGTATGGGCAGCGAAACGTAACAATCGTCTCTCAACTTGGGAATATTAGCCAACAAACAAAAGTTATACATAAAAAGAAATAAAACATTTGACGGGAATTTTTCTCCGACCGTACAGTATGAAGATTTTTTTTTTTATGCAAGGAAGAAGGAACCAAAGGCAGCGAGCCAGCAATCGTTGTTCCTACCAAGAGAAAAACAAAATACAAGAGAGAGCCAAATTCAAGATCCGATCATTTCGAAATGCCTGGACACACTGCGTTTGAAAGACTGGAGATCATAGGAAGCAGGAAATAAAGACAGAGGGAGACAGTTCCAGAGTTGACCTGTTGCATAAATAAAGGACTAGGAGTAACGGTTATCTCTTTCATTAGAGAGTTGGACAGAAAAGGGATGAGAGTTTGCTACTACACGGGTGCTACGCGCCCGTCGTTGAGGTGGAGGAATGAATGCAAACAGTTCAGAGGAGCAGTGACCATTGAAATAGCGATAGAAAAAGAGATAAAGATGCAGCAGTGCGACGAAGAGACAGAGGTTGAGGGGAGTCAGTAAGAGGAGGAGAGTTAATGAGACGAAAAGCCTTTGACTCCATTCTATTGAGATGGGTTGTATGTGGGGAGCGTCCCCACACATGAGAGTTGTACTCCACACAGGGGCGGATAAAACCCCTGTATAGAGTCAACAATTGAGCAGGGGTAAAGAAGGAACGGAGTCGGCTTAGCACACCTAATCTCTTGAAGGCAGATTTTACAAGAGATGTAATATGATCTTTCCAGGATAAGTCCCGAGTAAATAAAACCCCATGCATGTTCAAGGATGATGCAGGATTAAGCTGAATATTATTAAACATTAGTGGGTATACCTGTGAAAGATTTTGTCGGGTTGATAGGTGTATAAACTGAGTCTATGATGCATTAAAAACAACTAGATTATTTTTACCCCAGTCAGAGATACGAGCCAAGATAGACATTACTGTAGGTGTGTCATAGCCTCATCCCTTGTTTGCTGAAGTAACTGCTGAGATGGACGATGCGGGAATCGAATGGAAAGGTGAAGGGTGGATTCATCAGCATAAGAGTGGATAGGGTTAGATGTACAGCTTAGAAGGTCATTGATGAATAAAAGAAAGAGAGTTGGTGATAGGACAGACCCCTGAGGAACACCACTGTTGATATATCTAGGAGGAGAACGATGGCCGTCTACAAGAGGGGCTATAGAACGACCAGAAAGGAAGCTAGCGAGGAAGGCACAGATAGAAGGATAGAAACCGTAAAAGGGTAGTTTGGAAATTAAAGATTTATGCCAGACTCAACTGGAAGCCTTAGAGATGTCAAGTGCAATGGCAAAGCTTTCGCCAAAGTCCCAAAAGGAGGATGACCAGGAGTCTGAAAGGTAGGTGAGAAGATCGCCAGTGGAGCGTCCCTGACGGAACCCATACTAACGATCAGAAAGAAGGTTGTGACAAGAAAGATGCTTTAAAATTTTTCTATTAAGAATTGACTCGAAAACTTTTGAGATACAAGATGTTAAAGCAATTGGACGATAGTTAGAAGGTTAGGAATGGTCACCCTTCTTTGGGACTGGCTGAATGAGAGCAAACTTCCAGCAAGAAGGAAAGGTGCAAGTTGATAGACAAAGGCGAAAGAGTTTGCCTAGGCAGGGTGTAAGCACAGAGGCACAGTTCTTGAGAACAACAGCCCATATGCCTTATTAGAATTGAGGCCAGCAACGGCAGAAAATACATCAGCTGGAGAAATTTTAATGTCAGCCATGAGGAAGTCAGAGGGGGGAAGTGATGGAGGAATAGCACCAGAATCGTCTAAATTGGAATTAGAGGAGAAAGTCTGAGCGAAGAGATCTGCTTTATCAGTAGAAGAAATAGCTACAGAGCCATCAGAGTAGAACAGAGGAGGGAAGATGGCGGTCACTTACTCCTTTATCACAGAGCATTGCGTTGAAGTGTAATATAAAGGATACTTGGCAGCCTGTATTTGGGCAGCTTCGTGGATGTATTGAATTTACAGACATGATTCGTAACCATTTTTTTAAAGAATCCTCATGAATAATTAATATAACCATGTGAAACAGGCATTAAAAAATAAATCAAAATTCTATGAAAAACCTATAAAATATTCAAAGAACTGTCATAGCTGTGAACTCATCGAAGCCGGAATTCTTTAGGGTAGCTCAACTGACTGAAAGTTCTGAAGAGTAAAGAATTTCTCTCAAATGAAAAATGGTTCAGAATAATCATTTTATGCCAGACTGTGTGACCAATTTTGTTTGGTACCACAGTCGTTATGTGGAGTTACCACGATTAATTCAAGTATATCATGATTATGCGGCAACGATGATAGGGCACGGAACTATGACAACCTCCTAAACCCTGGTCATAGAAGAATGTCCTCATTTTCGAATATTATAATAATTCCTCCTGACATACAACTAGGAAGGAAACTGTATCAGGTCAGTCGCAATCACAGGCATAGGTGCACCAGTCACGTACTGTTCCTATGCTGAAATGTCTTAGCCCAGCTAGTTTTTCTTGAGTAACCATCCATCAATCGTCCAGTTTATTCCAGTCCCATTAGGAACTTAGAGGTCCAGGGCTAGGTTCATACGTCCCCCTACATCCAAAGTGTACTGTAGGTCACGAGGCTCACTTTTCCCTGAGTGCTAGTGTGTGAGCAATACACCTCGACTGGCCCTCAGGTGTAAACAGTTACTATTTGTTTGTTTTCACCTTCTGAGCAGTTACATCTTTAACACCGGGCGTGTAGGTGTTAAAATTTCCGATTGCAAAGCAATAAACATGCCAGTTACTCTGCCAGCCGGAAAAAGATTGCAGAGTTTTCCTTGTCAAAATTCTGCCCCCACAGCACAATACACAGGGGATCCCCATCATCTTTTGTATTAAGAACATGAGTAAGATTAGAGGTCTCATGGGCAACTTCGAATTGCTGCATCATCTAACAGTGACTGCAGTGACAGATCAGGCTTCACGGTGTCAGCAAAGAGTAGTAAACTGTACCATTGTGCAGGTGCAGCCACAGTGGCCATACCTTGCCAGAAAGTGGCCACTGGTCCACAGACACTGCCGTCAGCCCGGCTAGTCACAGACCCGATAAGTAGCAATACCAAGCCACGCAAACTTTTTTAATTTTGGAGACCAGTAGCATTTCTAGGGCATGAAGGCCAGGTGATCGATTCCTTATGAGATATTCCTTTACATTTCTTTGCAAGGGAATGCATATTGATGACAGTGCATTGAAGAAGGTTTGTTTGTACATGCACAGAAAAATACAGAAAGGTAAAATCATGGTGCAGGGACACTGAAAACACCTTCATCATCGAAATCAGTAACAACAGAAACAACAACAAAGAACAATAACAGTAAACATATGTATAGAAGCAAATTTTCCAGTGATGAGAAGGATGGAAGGGATGCCACCCCCTCCCCCCCGAAAGAAAAAAAAAAACATACTTTACAGGAGCCTGGCGAAAGATTTCACTTCTTTTTCTTGCCAACTTTCTTCTTTCGTTTTCTTTTCCTTTCTTTTGTCTTTCCTCTTCTTTGCTTTTCATCAGATACCGGACACCAACCTACTTACTGCGCTTACAATTCTGGTTCCTTTTCCACGCGTGTCTCTTTAATTCACTTATATTTCCTTCCCTGCCTTCATCTTTGTATCATCTTTATTTTCTTCTCGCTCCCTACCGCCTCTGTTTTTTTTTTTTTTTTTTTTTTAATACTTTTACCGGCCTCTTCTCCCTTCCTTCTCCTCTCTTTGGCTCCATCTCTCCCTCTCCATTAACCTTTAACAATTTTTCTTAATCCCTCCTCCGTTCATTTGCCTTACTTTCCCTCTTCTCTCCCCCTCCCATTCTTCCTTGATCCCATCTTCTGTCCCAGTTTGCTTTCCTTATTCCCTGTCTTCAGTGCTCAGTCTCCATATCTTCTTCATATCTTTCTCTCCGGTCTACCCTCTGATTTATCACTCTTCCCTCCCTCCATTCCTCTGCCTGACTTTCCCTCCTCCCATTCCCTCTCGCTTCTCGTTTCCTTCTGCTCATTCATTTCCTTGTTTTCTTTACTGTGCGGACCTCTCATTTAGTTTCACAACTTTATCTTTTTCTTCCCATCCTTGTTCCTTTTTTCCTCCTCTTGCACCTTCCCTCCCTCCTTCACTCTCTTCTTTCTCTTGCTCTTTTCCTTCAATACTCCTTCTCTTCCTCACCTGTCCTTTCACTCTCCTCTCTGTTGTCTCCTCTGTCTTTTCCTTCCCTCCTTCTTCCTTCTCTCCATTGTTCTCTCCTTTTCCCCTCTTCCCTCCGCCTCTTTCTTTTTTCTTAATTTTCTCCCACCTTCCTGCATCTTTACTGAAGCAATTTCGGGAGAGTAAGGTTCTAGTACATGATCGTTCAAATTGACGCCCTCTAAGGTAGAATTTCTGGCAATCGAATTACACGCGCACGCGCACACACACACACACACACACACACACACACACACACACACACACACACACACACACACACACACACATACTGATATAATATATATATATATATATATATATATATATATATATATATATACACACAGTATATACAAGGGATGAGATGGAGGGATGATGGAGCGGAGAGGTATATCAGAGGACGAAAGCCTTGCTATTGCACTTGACATCTCAAAGGCTTTCGACCGAATCTGGCATAGATTTTCAATATACAAACTGCCCTATCTGATTTCTCTCTTTCTATCTGTACCTTCATGTCTAACTTCCTTTCTAGTCATTCTAAAGCTGCTGTTGTATACAGCCACTGGTCTTTTCTAAGCGCTGTCAATAGTGGTGTTCCTCAGAGTTCTGTCCTATCATCAGTTCTCTTCCTTCTATTCATGAATGGCCTTCTAAACTGTACATGTGATCCAATCCACTCATACGCTGTTCAATCCACTCTTCACCTTTCCATTCGCTTCTAGCAGCGTCCATCTCCTCAGTTACTTCACAGACATGGGGTGAGGTTGTGGCAAATGTCTAACTTGGCTCATATCTCAGACTGAGGTAAAAATAATTGAACCAGGTAGACAAAGTCGAAGGTCATTATTTTTGTATAAAATGTATCTGTGTGTGTCTGTTTGTGTTGAAAACTCAAATCTCAGAAAGTACTGATTGTAGAAGGAAAAGTTAATAACTAAATTGTTTAGAGTCACAGGTAGAAACACTCAGTGGTCATAATTTTTGTACGAAATGTATCTGTGTGTATCTGTGAGTGTGAAAAACTCAAATCTCAGAAATTATTGATTGTAGAAGGAAAACTTATTAATTAATAAAAGTTGTTTAGAGTCACAACTTGAGTTCACATGTAACTCTGCCAGCACTGGGAGTCATCCAGGATGGATAAATAATAGTCAAGTTTTCCTCTAATAGTATTATTACAGTCTACCTGGCTCACATATGACGGGTAGTCTTGTCTTCTTACTTTTAATACATCAAGAACTCAGTTCTTACGTCTTTCAACCTGTCAGATTTTCTGCAGAAGGATCCTTAAATTTTTAACAACAATATTTAACCCTATCCCGCATCATCTTTCAACATACCTGACGTTTTATTCTCTCGGGATTTACCTTGGAAAGATCATATTATCTCTCGTAAAATCTGCTTCCAAGAGATTAGTTGTGTTAAACCGACTGCACCCTCTTTACTCCCAAACAGTTGTTGACTTTTCAAGGGAGATTTATTCCTTACATACAGTTCTTTTCAACAAGGTGGAGTCAAAGATTCTTTGTCTCAATAACTGTTCTCTTTACGTCTCTCTTCAACATCTGTCTCTTCGCTGCACTGCTGTATCTTAAGCTCTTTCTTATCGCTACTTCAATGGTCATTGCTCCATTGAGCTGTCTGCTTGCATCCCTCCACCATTACAGCAAACATGTTACACCCGTCTGGATACAAACTCTCTTATCCCATTTCTGTCCAGCCATTTCTCCCAGGGCTCGTTGTATACAATAGTTCAACTGTTGAACTGTCTTCATCTGTCCTACTATGACCTCCGGTCTTTTGAAAACAATGTGTCCTGACATCTCGAAATGAACGAATCTTGAATTTGGCTCAGATAATTTTATTTTCTTGGCTGGAACAATCTTGTGGGGTTCTGGCTTTTGGTTCCTTCTGACTTGCATAAAAAAATATTTACATCAAGTTTAAGAGCGATCTTTTTCTTGTACAGCTGATCTAAAAACCAACATTTACAAAAACTCCAAATAATTTAGACATACTGTATATGCTACTGCATACAAACTACACATCAGAATAGGACATCTACACTCTGAGAAATAGCAGATGGGTAGGAAGGGTCCTCCTCTACCACCTGGTATGTGGACAGCTGTACAGGTACAGCTGCCATTAGCTAGTTCTACGATTTTTCAGGGAGGTGACCATGGCCATGTAAATCCACTGGTGCTGGCTGGTGTGAGACCTCAGTACCTCCAGATTATCAGTACTGGGCACATCATTATCGTGCTGTTCTCTACAGGTTGTGTGGGCAGCCGCAGCTTAGACAGGTTTGGCACTTCTTGGATCAAAGTTTAATGGAGTCCCAGTACTGCTGAAAGGTTTCAATATTGCTCCAGTGGGTCTTTGGACATGATGTCCTGAAGGTGTGGAAGGAATGTAATTTCCTTCAACTAGCTTCAGTACACGTTATTTTTCATTATTCAGTCTTTTCAGGTGTGCAGATGCACTGGATATCATTTTCAGGGATGCATATTCTAAGACTTTCTCTGGGACATATAGAGGTTGAGTATTTCGTAATTGTCAAGGAAACTATTTGCCTTGTACGATGTGGGCACATTTTGGAAGGCCTGATAAGCGAAATCCTAGAGGTACGGGTCAAAGAGTATCTCTTGGTCCATTTCCACTCAGAATATTTTGACATGATCCTGGAGGAGCAGACTGCCACCTACGAGCTGCACCCTCCCCTTGACTGTTTGTAACATAATGGGACACTGAGATACTTCCATTACTTGAATTTTCTTGACAGCAAAGTATACCTGTGAGTG